>NW_027141156.1:3412500-3575000 GCF_036365525.1 Heterodontus francisci | reverse complement strand
AGATTCTTATATCGATCAAAAAAATCTTAATAATTTAGAAAGCCTAGAAGAGTATAGGTAGTGCAGGGGTGAAGTTAAAAGGGAAATCAGAATGGAAAAGAGAGGACATGAAGAATTATTGGCAGGTAAAATCAAGGAAAACCCAAATATTTTTTTTGAGTATACTGAGAGCAAGAGTATAAATAAGGAAAGGTTAGGGCTTATCAGAGGTGTACAAGGGAACTTATGCTTGGATGCAGAAGGGGTGGGCAGCGTTCTTAATTAGTTTTTTTGTCTCTGTCTTCAGAAAGGAGAGGGTTGACGCAGACATTATAGTTAAAGAGGAATAGTGTGAAATATTAGATATGATAAGAATAATGAGAGAGGAAGTACTGGAGGGTCTTGAAAGTGGATAAATTACCAGGGCTTGATGGATTGCAACCCAGGTTGTTAAAGGAAGCCATGGAGGAAATAGAGCTTGCCCTGACGATCATATTCAAATACTCACTAGATCCAGGGGAGGTACCAGACGATTGCAGGTCTGTGAATGTTGTACCGTTGTTTAAAAATGTTGTGGGGAAGGACCAAATAACTATACGTCGGTCAGTCTGACATCGGTGGTGGATATATTATTAGAATCTATCCTGAGGGAGAGGATAAACTGTCACTTAGAAGGGCATGGATTAATCAGGGATAGCCAGCATGGATTTGTTAAGAGAAGGCCATGTCTTAATAACTTAATTAAGCTTTTTGAGGACGTGACAAGAAGGATTGATGAGGTAGTGCAGTGGATGTGTTCAATGTATACTTTAGTAAGGAATTTGACAAGGTCCCACATGACACACTGGTCAGTAAAATGAAAACACATGGGATAAAGGGGAATGTGGCAGGTTGGATCCAAAATTTGTTCTGTGACAAGAAACAAAGGTAATAGTCCACGGATGTTTTTTTTGTGAATGAAAAATTGTTTCCAGAGGCGTTCCACAGTGCTCAGTGTTGGGTCCCTTGCTGTTTGTGGTATATCTTAATGATTTGGATTTAAATGTGTGAGGCATTATTGGGAACTTTGCTGATGACACAAAAATAGGCCATGTAGTTAATAGTGAAGAGGATTGCTGTAGACTCCAGAATGGTATCAATGGTTTGGTTGAATGGCAGAAAACAATCAAATGGAATTCAATCCTGAGAAGTGTGGGGTAATACATTTGGAGAGAGGAAATGAAGCGAGGGAATACACAATAAACAGGTGGATATTGAGAGGGTTATAGGAAGTGAGAGAAGTTGGAGTGCATGTCTACAGGTCCCTGAAGATGGCAGGACAGGTAGTTAGAGTGGTGAAGAAGACATATAGAACGCTTTCTTTTATTGGCCGTGGTAGAATACAAAGGCAGGGATGTAGTGCTGAACTGTATAAAGCGATGCTTAGGCCACAGTTGGAGTATTGCATACAGTTCTGGTCACCACATTACAGGAAGTACATACTAGCTGTGGAGAGAGTACAGAGAAAATTTACAAGAATATTGCCAGGACTCGAATGTTGCATCTATGAGGAAAGATAGGATAGGGTAGGGTTGCTTTCCTTGGAACAGTCGAGGCTGAGGGGTGAATTAATAGAGGTGTGCAAAAATATGAGGGACCGAGATAGAGTAGACAGGAAGGACCTGTTTCCCCAGGTGGAGAGGTCAATTACCACGTGGCACAGATTTAAGGTGATTGGTAAAGGGATTAGAGGGGACATGAGGAAAAACATTTTCACCCAGAGGGTGGTGGGTGTCTGGAATTCACTGCCAGGAATGCTGGTGGAGGCAGAAACCCTCAATTATTTTAAAAGGTACCTGGACATGCACCTGAAGTGCTGTAACCTGCAAGGCTATGGACTAGATTCTGGAAGGTGGGATTGGATTGGGCGGCTAGTTTTTCCGGCCGCACGGACACGACGAGATGAATGACCTCCTTCTGTGCCATAATGTACTTATAGATCTATTTTGTGTGTGTGCGTGTGTGTGAGACTGTGTGTGTGTGTGTGAGTGTGCGTGCATGTGTGACTTTGTGTGTATGGGATGCATGTATGTTTCTTTGTCTGTGCCTGTGATGTGTGTGCCATGTGCCTGCGTCTGTGCATGAGTATGTATGCGTGTCTGTGGTGTATATATGTGTGTGTGTGAGTGTGTGTGTGTGAGTATGTGTGAGTGTACACAAGTGTGTGTTTGCGTGTCTGTGTGTGCCTGGCTAAGTGACTGGGGTATGTCCTGTGTCAGAGTGTGCGTGTGTGTGTGTGTGTGTTTATGCGCATGTGTCTGTGTGTGTCTGACTGTCTATATGTTATTTTCATCCGAGTGTCTCAGGGTTGCGTTCTGCTTTGTGTCTTCGTGTATGTGTATATGTGTGCGTGAGCATGCATGTGTGTGTATCTGTGTGTGGGTTTGACTCAGGGCCTGACTTGTGCTGTGTGTCTGTGTGTGTGTCTGTGTGTCTGTGTGTGTGCGTGTGTGTAAGTCTGTCTTTGTGTGTCTCAGTGCTTGTGTTTTGCTCTGTGTCAGTGCATATCTCAGTAACGGGGCTGTGGTGTCTGTTTGTGTTTGTGTGTGTGTCTGTGTGCCTCAAGGCCAGTGAGGTGCTTTGTGTCTTCGTGTGTTTGTGTGTGTGTGTTTGTGTGGCTGTGGGTGTGTTTCTCAGCGTTTGCATGTGTTTGTATCTGTGCATGCGTAAATGCGTGTGTGTGTTTGTGTTTGTTGTGTGTGTGTGCATGTGTCTGCGTGTTGGTTTGTCTCAGGGACTGGCCTGTATTGTATGTGTGTGCCCCTGACTGCTTGAATTGTCTTATGCATGTTTGTATGCGTGCGTGCGTGTGTGCGTGATCGCCTGGATTGTAGAGTGTGTGTGTGTACATAAGCCTGTTTGTGTGTGTGTGTGTGTGCGTGTGGCTCAGTATCTGGGATGTGCCATTTGTCTGCAGGCATGTGTGTGTGCCTGAGTGCCTGTGTTGTAATTTCTGTGTCTGTGTGTTTGGTTCAGGGCCTGGCTTGTGATCTGTGTGCGTTTGTATGTGTGTGCATGTCTGGTTCAGGGCCGGGGGTTTGATCATAGAATTACAGAAAAGTTACAGCGCAGCAGGAGGTCATCCGCCCCATCGTGTCTGCACTGGCACTCTGGAAGAGAAATTCACTCACTTCCATCCACCTGCCTCCTCCCTGTAACCCTGCACATTCTTCGTTTTCATATAACTGTCTAATTATCTTTCGAATGCTTCAAATGAACCTGCTTCCAACACGTTTTCAGGCAGGATACTATATGCTTTACTAACTGCACTCTCAGCCTGTGCTGCCACCTTCGATGACTTATGCACATATACTCCCAGGTCCCTCTGCTCCTGCACCCCTTTAGAATTATGCCCTTGATTGCATATTGTCTCCCCATGTTCTTCCAACAAATAATAATCACTTCACATTTCTCTATTGAACTTCATTTTCCCGCTGTCCGCCCATTCCATCAATTTGTCTGCGTCCTCTTGACGTTTTACACTATCTTGCTTAGCTCATAATGATTTTGAACTGAATAGTTTTTTCTGGACGTCTTCCCACCACCGAAGTTAGACCGACTGGCCTGTAGCTGCTGGGTTTGGCTATACAGCTTTTTTTTGAACAAAGGTTTAGCTTAGTTTAGAGATACAGCACTGAAACAGGCCCTTCTGCCCACCGAGTCTGTGCCGACCATCAACCACCCGTTTATACGAATCCTACACGGATTCCATATTCCTACCACATCCCCACCTATCGCTATATTTTCCTACCACCTACCTAAGCTAGGGGCAATTGCTACTGGCCAATTTACCTATCAAACTCCAAGTCTTTGGCATGTGGGCGGAAACTGGAGCACCCGGAAGAAATCCACGCAGACACAGGGAGAACTTGCAAACTCCACACAGGCCGTACCCAGAATTGAACCCGGGTCGCTGGAGCTGTGAGGCTGCGGTGCTAACCACTGCGCCACTTTGAGTACAGACAGCCTATCCAGTAGCCCCACCCCCTCCCCCCACCGCCCGCCCCCATATCAATTTTGAACTCCTCTCGTGTCTGACTTAACTCCTCTTTCAAAATTGCCTGGGTTGCATCTTCTTCCTTGGTAAAGACAGATGCAAAGTATTCATTTGCTATCTCAGCAATGCCCTCTGCCTCCATGTGTAATTCCCCTTCCTGGTCTCGAATTGGCCCCACTCCTCCTTTTACTACGCTTTTACTATGTATATGCCGATAGAAAACATTGGAATTCCCTTTGATGCTAGCTGTCAGTCTCTTTCCATGCTCTCTCTTTGCTTCTCTTATTTCCTTTTTCACTTCCCCTCTGGACCTCCTTTATTAAGCCTTTTCCTCAATAGTATGTTCGACCTGGCATCTGGCATATGCATATTTTTTCTTCTTTATTTGATCTCTATCTTTTTTGTCATCCAGGGAGCTCCGGATTTGTTTGTTCTCCCTTTCCTTTTCGAGGGAACATACCTCGCCTGTGCCCAAACTACCTCTTCTTTGAAGTAGCTCATTGTTCATCTACCGGTTCTCCTGCCAGCTTTTGACACCAATTTATTCGTAGCAGCTCCATTCTTATCCCATTGAATTCAGCCTTCCCCCAATTAATTATTCTTACCCTGGTCTGCTCCTTGTCCTTTTCCATAGTCAATATAATCCTTATGATACAATGATCGCCATCTCCTAAATGCTCACCCACTGATACTTGATTCACTTGGCCCACCTCATTCCCAAGAATCAGGTGTAGCAGTGTCTGCTTTCTCGTTGGACTAGTAACATACTGTTATAGAACATTTTCCTGAACACACTCTATGAATTCTTGCTCTTCACTGCCCTTAACACTACTATTATCCCAGTATATATTTGGATAATTAAACTCCCCCATTATAAGTACCCTATAATTTTAGTACCTCTCTGTAATTTCCTTGCAATTCTTTTCCTCCATGTCCTTCCCAGTAGTTGGCGGCCAAAGCACTGTAATGGCACCATTTTTATTCCTTAACTCTCGATCTAGCTGAATTGATTCTGTCCTTGACCCCCTCTGGGACTTTCTTTTTCCCCAGAAATGCAATGGTCTCCTGAATAATTACTGCCACCCCTTCCCAATATTTCCCGTTCCTATATTTTCTGAACATCTTGTATCGAGGAATATTTAACACCCAGTTCTGCTCGTCTTTGAGTCAGGTCTCTGTCATAGCTGCATGGCAATCTGCAACTGTCCCTCACCAGTTTTATTAACCACACTCCGTGCATTCGGAGTGTGCATTTAATGTGTGCACATTAAACCTGATTCAGACTTTATTAATTTCTCCTTCACTCTCACCCCACCTGGTAACGTACGAAAGGGTAGCAGTGGAAGGGTGTTTCTCTGAATGGAGGGCAGTGACTAGTGATGTTCCGCAGGGATCAGTGCTGGGAGCTTTGCTGCTTGTAGTATATATAATTGATTTGAATGTTTTTGGAAGACACAAAGGTTGGTGGAGTTGTGGATAATGATCGGGATTGTCAGAGGATACAGCAGGATATGTATCGGTTGGAGACTTGGGCCGAGAAATGACAGATGGAGTTTAATCCGGACACATTATCCGGAAAGGAAATTATGATGCGATTAGGCAAGATTTAGGATGCGTCGGATGGGGAAGGAAACTGCAGGGGATGGGCACAATCGAAATGTGGAACTTATTCAAGGAGCAGCTACTGCGTGTCCTTGATCAGTATGTACCTGTCAGGCAGGAAGGAAGTTGTCGTGCGAGGGAGCCGTGGTTTACTAAAGAAGTTGAAGCGCTTGTCAAGAGGAAGAAGAAGGCTTATGTGAGGATGAGACGTGAAGGCTCAGCTATTGCGCTTGAGAGTTACAAGCTAGCCAGGAAGGATCTAAAGGGAGAGCTAAGAAGAGCGAGGAGAGGACACGAGAAGTCATTGGCGGATAGGATTAAGGAAAACCCTAAGGCTTTCTATTGGTATATCAGGAATAAAAGAATGACTAGAGATAGATTAGGGCAAATCAAGGAGAGTAGTGGGAAGTTGTGTGTGGAATCAGAGGAGATAGGGGAAGCGTTAAATGAATATTTTTTGTCAGTATTTACAGTAGAGAAAGAAAATGTTGTCGAGGAGAATGCTGAGATACAGACTACTAGGCTAGATGTGATAGAGGTTCACAAGGAGGAGGTGTTAGCAATTTTGGAAAGTGTGAAAATAGATAAGTCCCCTGGGCCATATGGAATTTGTCCTAGGATTCTCTGGGAAGCCAGGGAGGAGATTGCAGAGCCTTTGTCCTTGATCTTTATGTTTTCATTGTCGACAGGAATAGTGCCGGAAGACTGGAGGGTAGCAAATGTTGTCCCCTTGTTCAAGAAGGGGAGCAGAGACAGCCCTGGTAATTATAGACCTGTGAGCCTTACCTCGGTTGTGGGTAAAATGTTGGAAAAGGTTATAAGAGACAGGATTTAAAATCATCTTGAAAAGAATAAGTTCATTAGCGATAGTCAGCACGGTTTTGTGAAGTGTCAGTCGTGCCTCACAAACCTTATTGAGTTTTTTGAGAAGGTGACCAAACAGGTGGATGAGGGTAAAGCCGTGGATGTGGTGTATATGGATTTCAGTAAGGCGTTTGATAATGTTCCCCACGATAGGCTATTGCAGAAAATACGGAAGTATGGGACTGAAGGTGAATTAGTGCTTTGGATCAGAAATTGGATAGCTGAAAGAAGACAGAGGGTGGTGGTTGATGGCAAATGTTCATCCTGGAGTTTAGTTTCTAGTGGTGTACCGCAAGGATCTGTTTTGGGGACACTGCTGTTTGTCATTTTTATAAATGACCTGGATGAGGGTGTAGAATGGTGGGTTAGTAAATGTGCGGATGACACGAAGGTCGGTGGAGTTGTGGATAGTGCCGAAGGATGTAGTAGGTTACAAAGGGACATAGATAGGCTGCAGAGCTGGGCTGATAGATTACAAATGGAGTTTAATGCGGAAAAGTGTGAGGTGATTCACTTTGGAAGGAGTAACAGGAATGCAGAGTACTGGGCTAATGGGAAGATTCTTGGTAGTGTAGATGAGCAGAGAGATCTTGGTGTCCAGGTACATAAATCCCTGAAAGTTGCCACCCAGGTTAATAGGGCTGTTAAGAAGGCATATGGTGTGTTAGCTTTTATTAGTAGGGGGATCGAGTTTCAGAGCCACGAGGTCATGCTGCAGCTGTACAAAACACTCGTGCGGCCGCACCTGGAGTATTGCGTGCAGTTCAGGTCACCGCATTATATGAAGGATGTGGAAGCTTTGGAAAAGGTGCAGAGGAGATTTACTAGGATGTTGCCTGGTATGGAGGGAAGGTCTTACGAGGAAAGGCTGAGGGACTTGAGGTTGTTTTCGTTCGCGAGGAGGAGCAGAGGTGACTTAATAGCGAAATATAAGATAATCAGAGGGTTGGACAGGGTGGATAGTGAGAGCCTTTTTCCTCGGATGGTGATGGCAAACACGAGGGGACATAGCTTTAAGTTGAGGGGTGATAGATTTAGGACAGATGTCAGAGGTAGTTTCTTTACACAGAGAGTAGTAGGGGCGTGGAACGCCCTGCCTGCAACAGTAGTTGACTCGCCAACTTTAAGGGCATTTAAGTGGTCATTGGATAGACATTTGGATGAAAATTGAATAGTGTAGGTCAGATGGTTTCACAGGTCGGCGCAACATCGAGGGCTGAAGGGCCTGTACTGCGCTGTAATGTTCTATGTTCATTTATAAAAATGACAAACAGCAGTGTCCCCAAAACAGATCCTTGCGGTACACCACTAGAAATTAAACTCCAGGATGAACATTTGCCATTAACCACCACCCTCTGTCTTCTTTCAGCTGGCCAATTTCTGATCCAAAGCACTAATTCACATTCAGTCCCATACTTCCGTATTTTCTGCAATCGCGTACCATGGGGAAGCTTATCAAACGCCTTACTGAAATCCATATAGACCACATCCACGGCTTTACCCTCATCCACCTGTTTGGTCACCTTGTCAAAAAACTCGATAAGGTTTGTGAGGCACGACCTACCCTTCACAAAACCATGCTGACTATCGCTAATGAACTTATTCTTTTCAAGATGATTATAAATCCTCTATCTTATAACCTTTTCCAACATTTTACCCACAACCGAGGTAAGGCTCACAGGTCTATAATTACCAGGGCTATCTCTGCTCCCCTTCATGTACAAGGGGACAACATTAGCTATCCTCCAGTCTTCCGGCACTATTCCTGTCGACAATGACGACATAAAGATCAAGGACAAAGGCTCTGCAATCTCCTCCCTGGCTTCCCATAGAATCTTAGGACAAATCCCATCTGGCCCAGGGGACTTATCTATTTTCACACTTTCCAAAATTGCTAACACCTCCTCCTTGTGAACCTCAATCCCATCTAGCCTAGTAGTCTGTATCTCAGTATTCTCCTCGACAACATTTTCTTTCTCTGCTGTAAATACTGACGCAAAATATTCATTTAGCACTTCCCCTATCTCCTCCGATTCCACACACAACTTCCCACTACTATCCTTGATTGTCCCTAATCTATCTCTAGTCATTCTTTTATTCCTGATATACCTATAGAAAACCTTAGGGTTTTCTTTGATCCTATCCACCAATGACTTCTCGTGACCTCTCCTCGCTCTTCTTATCTCTCCCTTTCGATCCTACCTGGCCAGTTTGTAACTCTCAAGCGCCCTAACTGAGCCTTCACGTCTCGTCCGAACATAAGCCTTCTTCTTCCTCTTGACAAGCTCTTCAACTTCTTTAGTAAACCACGGCTCCCTCACCCGACAACCTCCTCCCTGCCTGACAGTTACATACTTATCAAGGACACGCAGTAGCTGCTCCTTGAATAAGCTCCACATTTCGATTGTGCCCATCCCCTGCAGTTTCCTTCCCCATCCTACGCATCCTAAATCCTGCCTAATCACATCATAATTTCCTTTCCCCCAGCTATAATTCTTGCCCTGCTTTATATATCTGTCCCTGCCCATCACTAAGGTAAACCTAACCGAATTGTGATCACTATCACCAAAGTGCTCACCTACATCTAAATCTAACACCTGGCCGGGTTCATTACCCAGTACCAAATCCAATGTGGCATCGCCCCTGGTTGGCCTGTCCACATACTGTGTCAGAAAACCCTCCTGCACACAGTGGACAACAACTGACCCATCTAAGGTACTCGAACTATAGTATTTCTTGTCAATATTTGGAAAGTTAAAGTCCCCCATAACAGCTACCCTGTTACTCTCGTTCCTGTCGAGAATCATCTTCGCTATAATTTCCTCTACATCTCTGGAACTATTTGGAGGTCTATAGAAAACTCCCAACAGGGTGACCTCTCCTCTCCTGTTTCTAGCCTCGGCCCATACTACCTCAGTAGACGAGTCCTCAAACGTCCTTTCTGCCACCATAATACTCTCTTTGATTAACAATGCCACAACCCCCCCTCTTTTACCTCTTCTCTGTTCTTACTGAAACATCTAAATCCCGGAACCTGCAATATCCATTCCGGTCCCTGCTCTACCCATGTCTCTGAAATTGCCACAACATCGAGATCCCAGGTACCAACCCATGCTGCAAGCTCACCCACCTTATTCCGGATGCTCCTGGCGTTGAAGTAGACACACTTCAAACCAAATTCTTGCTTGCCAGTGCCCTCTTGCGTCCTTGCAACCTTATCCCTGACCTCAGTACTCTCAACATCCTGCGCAATGGCACTACAATTTAGGGTTCTCATACCCCTGCTGAATTAGTTTAAACCCCCCCCCCCCCGAAGAGCACTATCCCCAGGATATTGGTACCCCTCTGGTTCATGTGAAGACCATCCTGTATGTAGAGGTCCCACCTACCCCAGAAAGAGCCCCAATTATCCAGGAAACCAAAACCCACCCTCCTACACCATCCCTGCAGCCACGTGTTCAACTCCTCTCTCCCTATTCCTCACTTCGCTAGCACGTGGCACGGGCAACAACCCAGAGATAACATCTCTGTTTGTTCTCGCTCCAAGCTTCCACCCTAGCTCCCTGAATTTCTGCCTTAAATCCCCATCTCTGTTCCTACCTATGTCGCTGGTGCCTATGTGGACCACGACTTGGGGCTGTTCCCCCTCCCCCTTAAGGATCCCAAAAACACGATCCGAGACATCACGTACCCTGGCACCTGGGGGCAACACACCAACCGTGAGTCTCTCTCATTCCCACAGAACCTCCTATCTGTTCCCCTAACTATGGAGTCACCAATGACTAATGCTCTGCTCGTCATCCCCCTTCCCTTCTGAGCAACAGGGACAGACTCTGTGCCAGAGACTTGTACCCCATTGCTTGCCCCTGGTAATTTGCCCCCCCAACAGTATCCAAAACGGTATACCTGTTGTTGAGGGAAACGGCCACAGGGGATCCCTGCACTGCCTGCTGGTTCCCTCTCATTCCTCTGACGGTAACCCATCTACCTTCTTCTTTTACCTGAGGTGTGACTGCCTCCTGATAACTCCTCTCAATAATCCCCTCCGCCTCCCGAATGATCCGAAGTTCCTCCAGCTCCAGTTCCCTAACGCGGTTCTCGAGGAGCTGAAGTTGGGTGCACTTCCCGCAGATGCAGTCAGCAGGGACACCCTTGGCGACCCTTACCTCCCACATTCTGCAGGAAGAACATTCAATTGCCTTAACCTACATTCCCACTATTCTAAATTCCAAAGTTTTTACCAATCACACGATAAAACTAGAAGAGAAATAGAAAAGGCCTTACCTTACCGACGCACAACCGAGTCCTTTTTTTTTGGTTAGAGGAGTATGCGGGTGGGAGACACTACAAGAGTTGTGTCTCGGGTTCAGAAACAGCAAGGGACCCGACTCGGAGCCCTGTGGAAACCCCTGGCAGCCGCTTTCCATTCGCAGAAACGTCCGTCGACTACTGCCTCCTTTTTTTCCCCTTTCACTGAGCCAATTTTAGATCTCACCTGCCATGGCCTTTCATTTTTCTGGCCAGTCTGACATGCAGTACCTCCCTTAATTTTTTCATAAGATCGGTATTGTTTTCTGTTTTAATGCATCCTGCATTTTTGATCTGTTCTTTATGATTTATAATGTTTGTTTCTGCAGTAGGTTTCTACTTCTTCCTTTCTAAATGACACCTTATTCCAGCTGAAACACCCACTATTGACTTCATCAATTTCCTTCTAACTTTTTGAACAGTATTTGCGTGTTTACCTCTCTTCTAGCATGTATCATTAATACTCTCCAGTTGTTAGAACATTTTATTACCTTTCCCTGTAATTGTTTCTATATTTAGTGTTATTGTTGGCTGTTAATATTTCCATTACGGCGTCATTGATAAATACCATTTGGTATAAATTTTATGATTCCCTTTGGGCTTGGAGCAGTTGTTCTGCTTTCGTAATTAGTTGTGGTAAACCAAATTTATTTCAATTACTGCTTCAAGAGTTCTTTATTTCCTGCTGCTTTTGTTAAGTTTTGATTTGAATATTCACTGTTATCGTTATGTAAGTCTGGTGTGCTATTGGTTCCGTAACTATTATTGGATTAATACTTGCCACCCATGTTTCCCACAAAGCTCTGACCTCAGCTGATCTTTTTTTATCAGAAAACTACTTTCTTGCTTTAAATATCAATTCATTGCTAATGTCAACGTTAATATTTTGCAGACTTTGGGTTTTGATTCCCGTTCATCAAGGAAGCGTGCTTCATCATCGGACTATGATGATTTCTGGTGAATTGTATTCTCTTCTCGTTCCTCAGCTCCGCATGTTCATGCCTTACAAGCTATCATAGCCCTCTTTGTATTTTAAATTTCTTGTTACAGACTGTACAATCATATCCTTCTTATAGGCCCGACTGCCTGCCAGATTTCTTTTTTATTTGTGGAGGCAGTCGATAGCCGGTTATTCTAACTTTTGTCACATTTTTTTTCACATGGTACCTGTTGAATTAATTTGAAGAGTTACTTTAAAAAATGATCTTCTTGTGTTAAATATTGATGGAAGGTCATCAACCTGAAACGTTACTTCTGTTTTTCTACTGTCAGCTGCTGTTAGATATATTGAATTTGTAAAACGTTTTATTGTTTCTATTTCAAAATTACAAAATCTGCAGTATTTTGTTTTGTGCTGTCGAGTTAAATTTCACTTTACAGGAAATGCCCGTTAATTGGTCCAGTCATTAGTGCCCCTGTAACTCGCATTGTTGTTGCAAATTTCTGGGGGTTCATTTCTTTGCCCTTTGCTCTGTGTATACTCCATTGGCTTATTTAATTCCTCCACATCATGCAGCTTTGATTCTCTATCTGAATTCCTGCCTCCTGACAAAATTTGAGGCTAGATTTATACAACAACTGTCAATGACTTCAGATTTCATTTGGAATTTCTGTCATTTCAGTTTACCGTCATCTTTGAAAAATCAAGGCACAATCCATCATAAAGTCATTTAATAGGGCAAGGGCCAACTCCAACAAAAGAAGAACGGGGTAAGGAGCGTCACTGCAGAGAGAATTTGACCACTGTAGGAATGCCATCCTGATGTTTGTCTGTCAGTAAATACTTAACATCTTTGTTTGTTGGAACATTTCATTGGGAAAAGAGCAACATCAATTCATTTCAACTTGTACACTTATTACCAAACATCAGCAAAAATGTTCACTTTGCAATCAATTTCATTCGTGCAACACAGACACAACACCAAGGAATGGAAAGATCAGTCACTTGAAGCAATGATTTCACATTGGAAAATTGTACTCAGTACAAGTCTATAGTGGCATATAGTCCCAATAATACTTAGCCACTAGGACTCAAGTGTTCCATTGCAGTTCGTGATTAATTCTCAGTATAATTACCCAGTGACAGATATTCCAAGTTATACACGGCCACTGGAAGCCTGTGTTCCACTCTGGCTTCTGATCTACATGCAGTATAATTCTACAGTGACAGATACTCCCAATGATAATTGGTCACTGGGCTCTGGTGCTCTACGTGGCTAGTGACCCAAACTCAGTGCAATTATACAGTGACAGATGCTCCTGCTAATTTATGACCATTGGGGTCACGTATTTCACTCCCGTTGGTGACTCAATCTCAGTTTAATTCGACAGTGACAAATACGTCCAGTATTACATGATCAGTGGGGTCAGGTTTTCCGGACTCTCGTTATTGAACCAGGTCAGTCAATTTTACAGTGGCAGATGACCCCAGTAATGCATGTTCACTGCGGTCAGATATTCTGATCTGGTTAGTGACGCACACTGATTGCAATTCTACAGTGGCAGATGCTGTCAATAATACACGATCACTGGAGACCGCTGTTCCATTGCACTTAGTGAAACGCACACTGTATGACTTCACACTTGCTGATACTTCCACTAATGCCGTTAATCAAAACATTGCCTTCACTGAGGTGTAATTCAACTTTGCACAATATTCTTCTGAATGCAATAACTAGATAGTTCAAAATGTGAGTGATTTACAATCAGAGTTTTATTTTAGGTTAAGTTAATATACAAAATCCGCAGTGACAATTCAGGATATTTGTCTTATGGACAGAGTATCATTGAACGGACGCCTGTATATTAGTGACCACTAGATGAGCATGAAAGACAATCAGTCGAAGTGTAAAATCAGAGACCAGCTCAGATACACACTTACACAACTTCAATGGTTATAATCACTTACCAGTATGATCAACGGCAGCAAGGATCAGAAAAAAATATCAATGCAGTTGAATTATTTCATCTTTTTTTCCTGCGTGAAGTGCTTTGTCCCATCATGCTGCAAGCAATCTATTTGTATTAAACTCTGAGCCGATAAATGAAAAGAGCCTGTAATTTATACCTTGTGCGATCTTCAACGGTGATATTGAAGATTTACATTATTCAAACTTAATGTTTCTTAATCTACCAAATAGTCCGCACAGTAATCAAAAACATGCATTTTTGTTATTGAATTGGAAACTCAAAGACTAAACAATTCTGATCGTATTAATTCACTAATGCAACTTCGAAGTTGTATTCTTCCAGAAATGAAGTTGTTCTTTCGAACACCATCCATCCTAACGCTAGATCTCCTACCCTTCACTCGAATATGACAAGTCAAATTTTAGAGAGGATCAACTGTGCTCTGGGATTTGGCTGACCTCTTTAATTGCTAATTCAACGCCACTCACAGACACTGCATCGTCATTTAGCACAGCAACTCGAAATAATACAGTGCTTTAATCAAATGGACCACCTCAATTCATACAGCCCCTCCAGATGATACAGCCCCCAAGCAGTCAAGACGCTTCCACTGATACAAGCCCTGCAACTAATACACACCAAACAATGCAGCCACTCCAAACAATACAGAATCTCCAGACGATGCGGCCCCTGCAACCAATACAAACCCTCCAAGTGCCACAGCGTCTCAAACTCATACAACAGAAAATGATCACCTGAACATATTACAGTCCTCATACTGCTATGTCACCTCTAATTAATACAGCACCTCACAGCAATAAAGCAGTGCAAACAAATACAGCACGTTCACTGCTCATTAATACATGATTTCAAGCAAATATCTCAAACCAACACAATATCTCATAGCAATAGAACTTGCCAATAACGAACGCAAAGCTAATAAAGCATAGATTTATCGAATCATTCATATTTATGGCCTACAAGGAGACCATCCGACCCATCATGTTATTTTGAATGGAGAAAGAGCTCTGCAGCCGAATCCCACTCTTCAGCTCTTGTTCTGTAGCACTGTATGTTATGGAGAATCAGGTGAATATGAAAGCATTTCTTAAGTGAGTGAACTATTTCTTTCTGTACCACCCTTTCAGGCAGTGAGTTTCAGACCCCCACCACCACCTGGGTGAAGATATTTCTCCTCAGGTCTCCTCTATTTTCTAAACCAATTACATTAAATCGATGGCCACTGCTTATTTACTTCTCTGTTAAGGATCGTGGGTCCTCCCTATCTACTCCATCTCGGCTCCTCTTATTTTATACACATAATAAATCTAACCTCAGCCTCTTCTTTTTCAAAGATAACTCCCCCAATTCTGTCCTGTCTGTCCTCATCATTAAAATGATCTAATGCCAGCAATACCCTCTATAAATATTGCCTGTACCCTCCCGAGTGCAATCAAATGCTTCTTGGAATATCATCAACAGAACTGTACACATTGCTGTAACTGCGGTCCAGGGTGAACAGCACAGAGTTGTCGTAAATGCAGTGCATCACAAACAGAGCTGGAAACTGTGATGCAGAGGAGCAAGCTACATTTTTGCTTCCAATATTTCAGTAGTGTTAGAAATAAACATTTAAACTATCCTGCTTATAACTTAAACTAGCTCAAACAGTTGGTTAAACAATCATCTCCCATTTGATATATTGCGTGTTGCCCTTTCGGCAGTATAAGTGAGCAGGAAAGAAGAAATACTTTCATTTCTCCTTGTCCTATCTACACCTTCTCCTTTATTATCGCTTGCCCCACCCCCACTTTAGTTGCTTATAACCTTTGACATTTCTAATATTTGCCAGTTCCGAAGAAGGGTCACTGACCCGAAACGTTAACTCTGCTTCTCTCTCCACAGATGCTGCCAGACCAGATGAGTATTTCCAGCATTTCCTGTTTTCATTTCAGATTTCCAGCATCCGCAGTATTTTGCTTTTAATTTCATTTCTCTAGCGTCTTTCATAATTCACCCGACATCCCACCGGATTTTACAACCAATGAACTACTGATTGAAGTGTAATGAGCATTGTACTGTACGAAATCCAGCAGTCCAGTTGCACACAGAAAATCCCCACTTCCAGCTATGTGATAATGACTGATTGAGCTGCAGGAGATTACAGGGATATCGAGAGCTGGAAAAGGTTACAGAGATTGCGAGCATTGTAGGTGCTAGTGGAGGTTACAGAGATCGGGATGGTTGCAGGGTTCGAGGAGGGAACATAAAATGAGGGTTTTAGGGACCAGCGGATGGCTTATGATGGTGAGGGTTCTCTGGTGGGAGTTTGTTACTGTAATATGGAGGGTTGTAGTGAGATGAGGGATTTAAAGATATGGGGAGGGCGCTAAGGTGAGAGCAGATTACAGAGGGATTGACCAGTGCAGAGGCTGGAGGAGATCACATAATACGTGAGGGTTATACACACTGATCTTAAAAAACAGGGATGTTTTACTCGATCGGTTGCTGGGATGAGGAGACTGTCCTATGAGATGAGATTATGTAGAATGGGCTAAGGATATTCTCTACAGTTTGAAGGATTGAAAGATGATCTCATTGAAAACTATACCATTCCTAGAGGGCGTTATACAGTAGATACTGAGAGGCTGCATATCTTGGCTGGGGAGTCCAGAACTAGAAGCCATAGTCTCAGGATAAGCAGCGGGCTATTTCGCACTGAGATGTGACACTTCTTCACTCAGAGTGTTGTGAATCTTTATTTCTTTATCCAAGAGAACTGTGCATGCACTGTCGATGAATATATTCAAACTGAGATCGATGGACTTTTGTGCACTGAGGGAATCAAGGGGTGTTGTGAATAAAGCGGGAAAATGGAGTTGAGTTCGAAGATCAGCCATGATTCTATTAAAGGAGGGGAATGCGAGGGGCCAAAGTACTACTCCTCCTGTTTCTTATATTTTTTCCCAATGTCTCAAGTGAAGTAAAATTGTTAAACGAGTAACTTGATACTTATTTACCGATGGAGAAACAGTAAGGCGAAAACAAACTAAAGAGCATTCTTTAGCGAAACGTCACATTGAAGGTGAAAAACAAACTCGAGACACGGACGAGTATAAAACCCGCAATCTCCCGGTTACAGTACCTTGCCACAAGGCCATGGCGCCTCTCTTCAACGCGGGTAGCAGACTCATCGAGAGCAATTCCCGTTCATTTCACTTCTATTAAAACAGCACAGATATGAAGAAGGAACGTGGGAGCGGAAAGGATCAGCCTCATCTACATCGCCAGCATCATGAAATCTTTATTCAGACGTTACACCCCCATCCTTTGCATTTACCCATAACTATTGTTCCTCAAAGGGAGAATCGTCGTTATTCCCCCTGCTGTTGGCAATGCCTAGACCTCAAGCAAATTACTTCGGGTTGTTCAGTGGCCCGGTTTCCCGCATAAAAGAAAAGACCCGCATCGGTGTCTAAATCATCACCTTAAAAGTCAACTGGATATAAACTTGAACAGGCAAAAGGAGAAGAGATATAGAGATAACAACGGGATTGTACGATTAATTGGTTGGTTTTGTCAATGAGCCGGCACATGCAAGATGAGCCATTGATGGTCTCCTTCTATGTTGTACCTTTCTATGATTCCATGAATCTCTGATTCCACGCTGGAATACAGAAACAGACCCATTACTTACATTTGTATCAAATGGAATTCAACGTGATGGGAAGCTTCTGCATGTACTAACGTGGCTTCAAGTTGCACGTTGATAGGCTTAAGAGACAATGGACGTGTGACCGCCGGTTATTTCGTTATAATTCAGTCTTTACCTGTCCCAGCTGCGGGAAAGAGCTGAATTCAAGGAGTGAGGTGTGACTGGCTGCCCTTCACATCACGGCAGCATTTGACCGAGCTTGGCATCAAGCAGGCCTGGTAACACTGGAGTCAATGGGATACGGGGGGATCTCGCAACTGCTTAGAATCATAACTAGCACAAAAGAAGATAGTTGTGGCTGTTGGAAGCCAATCATGTCAGCCAAACAACGCTTCAGGAGTTTCTTAATGTAGTTCCCGAGCCCCAACCATCTTCAGCTGCTTCATCAATGACATTCCCTCCTTCTTAAAGTCAGACGTGGGGAATTTCGCTGATGATTGCACAATGTTCACTGCCATTTGCAGCACCTCCGATCCTCCGGATACATATGCAGCAATTCAAGGACAACATTCAGGCTTGGGCTCATAAGTGGCAATTAACTTTCACATCACGCAAGTTCCAGGCATCACCACCTCCAACTAAAGAGAATCTAAACATCTTCCCTTGGTATTCAATGGCATTACCATCGCTGAGTTCCCCACCATCAACATCCTCGGATTCATCAATGGCAAGATATGTAACTGGACAATCCAGATAAATACTGTCCAAGGCCCCAAACCCTCCTTTTAGGTGAAGCAACGATTTACTTGTCCTTCATTCAATTTAGTATCCTGTATTCACTGCTCACAATGTGGTCTTCCTTACACTGGGGAGAACAAACACAGATTGGGTGACCGCTTTGTGGAATACCTCCGCTCCGTCTGAAAGCATGACCCCGAGCTTCATGTTGCTTTCCATTTCAACACCACCAGCAATCACCCCCCCACCCCACACTCCCCACCACCCCCCCGTTCCCCCAGCCCCCACTCCGTCCCTCATCACTCATGCCAACACATCCGACATATCTGTCCTATGCTTGCTACAGTTTTCCAGTGAACATCAGTGCAAGCTCGAGGAACAGCATCTCATTTAAGGATTAGGCACGCTACAGCCTGCCAGACTGAACATTGAGTTCAATCATTTCAAAGCATGACGGGACCCCCTTTTCTTTTTAATTTTGTTTATATTATTTTAGTTTGTTACATAATTCTTTTTTTTTACCATGTGCCTACACACTTTTTTCATGTTTGTGCTTTGGGCCAGGGCTATTTATTTTTCTGTTAATTAACACCTCTCTGTGCTAACGCTTTGTCTTTCAGCACACCATTAACATACCGTTTTCCTTTGCTCCAATACCTTTAGGTCAGTCATTCCCTTTGACACTCTGCCCTATCAAGACATTCTCTTTAGTTATCTCATGCCCCACACCCCCTTTATTTGCTTAAAACCTATTTCATTTGTAACATTTTCCAATTCTGATGAAGGGTCATTGACTTGAAACGTTAACATGGCTTCTCTCTACACAGATGCTGCCAGACCTGCTGAGTATTTCCAGCATTGCTTATTTTTATTACATATATATACTGTGTCTACAAAAACAGGTCAGAGGCTGCGAATTCTGTGGCAAT
The DNA here is from genome assembly GCF_036365525.1 of Heterodontus francisci. Taxonomy (NCBI): domain Eukaryota; kingdom Metazoa; phylum Chordata; class Chondrichthyes; order Heterodontiformes; family Heterodontidae; genus Heterodontus; species Heterodontus francisci. Next base: position 3,555,979 of record NW_027141156.1, on the reverse strand, counting down.
TATGTATTTCGAATCCTGACTCCACAAGGTTTGTCTGCCATCTAGAAGCCACAAGTCAGGGGTGTGATGGACTACTCTCCTCTTGCCTGACACCATCCAGGGCAAAAAAGACCGCTTGATTGGCACCCCTTAAACATTCATTCCCTCCAGCACCAGCGCACAGTACGAGCATTGCGTAGGCGTACAAGATGTGCTGCAGCAATTCGCCAATCCTGCTTCGACAGGACCTTCCAAACTCTCAAGGTTTACCACAAAGAAAGGCACGGCCAAGAGATAGATGAGAATATCACCACCTGAAGGTTTTCCTCCAAGCCAGATGCCATCCTAGCTTGGAACTGTATCGCTGATGCTTCAATGCCGTTGGGCCAAAAAACAGAACTCCAGGATAGCATTTTGGGTGCACCAACATCAGATGGAGTGCACCTGTTCAATGGCAAGTAGGGATGGAAAACGAATGCTGGCCTCGCCAATGATTCTCACAACCCATGAAGGAATCAAAAAATGCACAATATGAGTGGAGTTAGCCAGTTTGCTCGTAATAAGCGGGTACAACGCGGCACAATCTGTGAGCAGAGGGAGAGAGCCACAAGATTCGGAATCGAGAGCTAGACTGTTCCACTAGTTAGGAATTCACTAAAGTTCAGTCACACTTGTTGAGATAATCACCGTTTCATATTAATAAAACCCTGAAATTTGACACAACGATGATGACGTGCAAACATTTAATATGTTAGTTTCAAATCTGTCTCCCTGTTACTTAAACAAGAATATTAAATATTTAATTAAAATGCAGAAATATCACGCATCAACCATCTCCAAGACTCTGCACTTAATTGTGGCCAGCAATTGTAACAATATTGCTCGCATTATAAAGTGACTAATTTCCATCCTTCCTTCCTTCCCTCCTACTTCATTCCACCCTTCCTTCCTTCCTTCCTTCCTTTCTGGATAACATACTTATTTTGACCGCTATCATCAACTGGAATAGATGCTTCTCTGAAGCAATTCATTTTATATAACAAGCAAACCACAATAAATGAACAAACTATATTTTAAAACTCTTGAAGCGAAAACAATATTGTGGAAGGTGGAAATCTGAATTATAAGTGAAAAATGCTGCATAAAATCAGTAAGCAAGAGGACATTTTTGGAAGTTGCAACACAGCTATGGAGGGTCTGGTGAAAACTGGCAGTAATGTTATTATTTCAGATATTAAAATTGTTATGTTTTGCTTTTTGCTTAAGTTCTTTATTAGTTGTTGCTCTCTAATAGGAGCACACTTGTTCGGGTTTTTGGGTGATGACACTGTGCTAACCCAGTGTCTCGCCGTTCTTTTTTTGAGAAAAGCCATCTGTGGAAATACTGCTTCGGATTGTGGGACTTGCAAGAGATTATGAAGATACAGCTTTAACCTGGTCTTCAGTGAATTCTTGGAGTGTTGACTTCATCTGTTTGTTCAGTGACTGTAAGTAATCCCAGGCAGCATTGGACACAATTATCTCACCTCATGGATTTGTGTTTTCTCCGATAAAGAGTGGAGATCCTCTCAATGTGTCAATAGGAGAATTTCTTCCAGTATCAACAGCAAATACTGTATTAACGACTCTTACCAGAAGGGATGTCTCTTAGTTTTCTGATAAAACTCAAAATTCTTTGGGCGCTTAATGATGTAGAAAGGATATACTTCCCCATCTTGGCTGCGGTTGGTGTCCCGAGTAAGTTACAACCTGGAGCTGGTACTTCAGCAACCGGGGTTTAACAGCATGTAATATCTTAGTCCGCACGTCCAGATCGTTAAATTAGAGCAGTGAATATATGGGAAAGGTACTTCATTGGCTGTAAAGTGTTTTTCATGACTGCAGTTTCTCTTTTGTATCCATAGATGTGAGTTCTTTCTTCTATCTTTCTCTTTCTTTCTTTCTTTCTTTCTTTGCTACGATATTCTTTATTATCTCTCTTATTCTTTCTTTTATCAGTTTATAACGCTATTTTTATTTTTCTCAACGTGTGTATTTGACGTTGACATGTGTTCCATGGATGTCAACTCTCTTCACTGACAGCAACCAAATGATGATTGTGGTCATTATTTCGATTCTATTCAGTCAATGCGTAGTGGAAATCCAGAAAAATTCCCCCGACAAAGCAGTTCAGACGAGGTGAATTGAATGCTTCAAACCTCATATTTTTAGTTTTTCAGTTGGATCAAGGATCCGAGATGTGCAGATGGAGTTCAGATACAGATCAACTGGGAGCTAATTGAATGGCAAAACACGTCCAACTGGCTGAAAATCATAACCACGCTCATGTGTTCAGATGGAAGTGCAGTTCCAGATTTTTTCCCTCTTTTTATTTAATCAAAATACAGTTGTTATTTTCACCTTGTTTTATTCGAACCCGTTGCATCATTTAACTGCTGATTCATTGCTGATTACTCTGATTAAAAATTCTATATGCAGGATGTTCCGTCACAGGTTAGCTCATCGATTCCATCATCTGTCTTTCCGAATTTCAGTTTATGGTGACGGACGTGAATAGACATATTCCACATCCTGTGCTGTTATTTAACGAGAAACACATCACACTGCTGTTATTCAGGTGTTTGATGAATAATTTCCCATTATTTTCTTGTGTACAGTTAACGTGGTGACGATTGTGATCCTGTCTCGGGGAAAGTGCGGTCTCTCCAAAAGTGTCACCTACTATCTGGTTTCCATGGCAGTGGCGGATCTTTTGGTCGTTATTCTCGATCTGATCCTAAGGCAGATTCCAATTGTTTATCGGGAACAATTTGCTTTTCTGTATTACGTTAGAGTTTGTGATATCCACGCCGTCCTGCTTTATGCCGCCACAGACTGTTCTGTCTGGTTTACCGTCACTTTCTCCTTTGATCGATTTGTAGCCATTTGTTGTCAGAAGCTGAAAACAAAATATTGTACCCAGAAAACAGCCGCTGTGGTTCTCGGAACAGTGACTGTGCTGAGCTGTTTGAAAAATATGTTCTGGTACTTTCTGTATCAATCTAAATATCTACTTTCGAACAGTCCTTGGTTTTGCGTCATGGCACCAGCTAAAGGTCAGTCACTAGCCTGGGCTGTTACTGAATTCATGCATCATATTTTAACACCTTTTATTCCATTTATTTTGATTCTACTATTGAATGCACTGACGGTCAAAAACATTATCATCGCCAATACAGCCCGCAGGCGGCTCCGGAGTCGGAGCAGTGGGGAGAGTCCCATGGACCCAGAGATGGCGAACCGAAGAAAATCCATGATTTTACTGTTCGTTATATCGGGGAATTTCGTACTGTTATGGGTGGTGTTTATGATGTGCTCCATTTTGAAACGATTGGAATACTTTCTTTGGTACATGGTTACTGTTTCTCTGCCCACATTTGTTCAGGAAATAGGTTTCATGCTCCAGCTCTTGAGTTGTTGCACGAACACATTTATTTATGCAGTGACCCAAAGAAAATTCAGACTGGAGTTGAGAAATGGAGTGAAATATCCTTTCACAATGATGGTCAAATTAATTCGATGAGAAGATCTCACAGCATCGACGGATGAATTTTCAGACAAAGCCTGCTTCACACAATTGTACCAGACACAAATCCAGGGGTACTTGGGGAATGAACATTTAATGTGTTTTTTTTCCCTTCCAAATGCACCATTAGCTCACATTGCCAGGAATCTTCAGTACCTCAGTGCTGAAAATTTTCTCTGACCTTTGCTTTATTTTGAAGTAACAGGATTTGAAAGCCAGGACAGGATCAGGAAAAAGGTAAAGGCAGCAGGAAAAAAGGAAGAGTGCGAAGGAAATTGATTTCTCCACCATCACTGGGATCAATAGATAAGAAAAGTATTTTTTCTGCATTGAATAACCAGTAACCCGGTCACATCCACGTCCTTGAAACCCCATTGCCACCCCACACCACAGTGCACCCGCGAGCCGGAAACCACACATTCCCCGGTCCCAGGATATCATGCTGCAGGGCCGAGGTACAGCGCATGCCCGGGACCCCACACAGCACACTCCTGGAACCCAGGGGAGCACACTTTCTGGAAACAGTACAGCATATGCCATGTGATGATATGCTACACACCAACGGTCCAGTATAGCAATCTATCGGGTACCGATACGGAACAGCCCTGGATAACTGTACACCACATGCTCGAGTAGCAAGACATCAAACTCCTGTATCCCAATACAGTACATTCGAAGGTCCCATGGTAGCGCACTCCCTGTCCATCTATTGCACACACACAGCTCCTGATGCAATGCAGTCCCTGCCCAGTACACCACACTCCCACGATCGAGTGCAGCACAGCTGCGGGTACCAGTATCACACAAACCCACAGTACTGGCACAACACACATCCGTGTACGAGTGCTATTTACTCCCGGGTGATTATATGACTGGCTTAATAATACTTACCGAACCCGGTACAGTAGATACCCGGGTCGGGGTAATGTAAAATTCCAGCGTTTGAATCAACACTTACCCGGGTTCCCATACTGTAATTGAATTAGTAATTCAGAGAGTTGGTCCAATAATCGGGTGAGCTGACATTTATCAGGCTCAAGAGTACGGATTTTAAGCTATGTTTCTGATGGTGCTTTTGTATGTTATCGGCGACTCATGCGATTCACGCTGTGGCCACAGCCGATAGAGCGTGAAACCGGTGGAAATTAGTTTCATTTCTTTCCTTTCTTACGTTACGTGTTTCCTGCTGGCTAACAATCATAAGCCTATTGATTTCTCCTTTCTATACATTCGATTATTGTGTTTGTGGAGAAAACGATATTTGAACCCTGCCCTTCCCATTATGCTGCTGGCAGTTTTTGTTATTCAGTGGCAGGCTCCAGAAAGACATCACGTGTCCATCATTGTCCGAAACTCCGAGTGCAGTGAGATGAGATAAACTATATGGCAAACAAAGTAAAAATGCCCGTTCACTTATTCATTTCATCAAGGGTACAGAATCCTTTTCTACTGGTAAGAATCTCTCACGTTATGATTCTTTCCAGCAGAGCAAATGCACGCAAATGGTTCTCGGGGCACAATCGGCCAAATGATTCGGTTATAATCTCCCAAAGTTCCCTACATGCTGGAAGGGTTCCACTGGATTGAAAAACCACAAATTAAATACCTCTATTCAAGAAAGCAGATAGACAGAAAGAGGGAACTATAGCCCAGTTAGCCGAACATCTGTCATCGGGAAAATGCTGTAATTATTTATTGAGAAATTAGTAGCAAGATATTTAGAAATCATAACATAATCAGCCAGTCATCAAGTTTGAACGAAAGGGAAATCTTTCTTGGCAATGTTGTTTGTGTTCTTGAAGAATGTAACATGCAAGGTGGATAAAGGAGAACCAGATTTCCAAAAGGCATTCGGTAAGGTGCCACATAAAAAGTGACTCCACTTGATAATAGCTCATGATGTTCTGGATAATACATTGAACTGGATGGAGGATTGGCTAACCAACAGAAAACGGAGATCTGGAATAAATGGGGCAATTTCAGGTTGGCGAATTGTACCAAGTGGGGTGTCACAGGGATCAGCGCTCGGGCCTCTTCACTTAACGATCTATTTTAATAGTTTGGATGAAGGGACCGAGTGTATTATAAATAAATTTGCTGATGTTACAAAGATAGTTAGGAAAGCAAGTTGTGAGGAGGACATAACGTGTCTGCAAAGATAAATAGATAGGTTAAGTAATTTGGCTGATGGAAAATAACATGGAAAAATGTGAGGTTGCTCACTTTGGTGGGAAGAACAGGAAAGCAGAATTTTATTTACATGGAATCTTATTTGAGGGAGCAGAATTCTTGAGCTGCATTCAGGAGAACCTTTTGGTCAGGATGTAGGAAGTCCAACAAGAGAAGGTGGATGTTTAGACTTAGTTTTAGGAAATGAAGATGTGCAGGTGGAAGGAGTGGCAGTGGGAGAGCATTTTGGTTGGTAGTGATCATAATTCAATCACTTGTAACATAATGTTGGAAAACGACAGCGATAGAACAGGCGTTAAGAGTTCTCAACTGGGACAAGGCAAAGTTTACTAAACTGGGGAGTGATTTAGCGAAAGTGGACTGGAAACAGCTACTTGAAGGTAAATCACTGTCATAGCAGTGGGAGACATTCAAATGGGAGATTCAAGGGGTTCAGAGTAAACATATTCCCACAATGAAAAAGGGTGAGACGGCCAAATATTGAGCCCCAAGGAACTTACAGGATAAGATAAGGCAAAAAAGCAAAGCTGATGTCCGACACCAAGAGCTCAATACTAGAGAAAGCCAAGAGGTGTATAGAAAATGGAGGGGTTAATTCAAAAACGAAATTAGGAAGGCAAAGAGAAGGTATCAAAGAATATTAGCCAGCAAAATCGAGGTGAAACCAAAGATGTTTCATCAGTATGTTAAGAGTAAGAAGATAACTAAGGAGAGTGTAGGGCCCAGAAAAAACCAAAAAGGTAACCTATGTTTAGGGGCAGATCAGGTTGGTATGGTTCTTCATGAATACTTTGCGTCTGTCTCCACAACAGAGGGGGAAGATGCAGATATTGTAGTTAATGAGGAAGAGTGTGAAGTATTGGACATGGTAAACATGGGGAGAGAAGAAGTATTAATGGAATTAACATCCTTGAAAGTTGATCAATCATCAGGCTGGATGAAATGTAAACTGGACTGTTAAAGAAAAAAAGAGATGAAATAACAGAAGGTATGACCATCATTTTCCAGTCCTCACGGGATACAGGTGTGGTGCTAGAGGACTGGAGAACTGCGAACTTCATACCTCTGTTTTAAAAGGGAGCGAGAGATAGATCGAATAGTTACAGGCCAGTCCGTCTAAACTCAGTAGTGGGCAAATTATTAGAATCTATTCTGAGAGACAGGATAAACTGTCATTTAGAAAGGCACCGGCTAATCAAGGATAGTCAGCATGGTATTCTTGAGGGAAGATCTTTTGTAACCAGTTTGATCGAATTTTTTGAAGACGTAACAGGGAGAATAGATGTGGGCAATGCAGTTGATGTGGTCTACATGGATTTTAACATGGCTTTTAAACAAGATCCGACATGGCAGACGGGTTAAATAAATAATATCCGATGGGATTCAGGGAAATGCAGAAAGGTGGATAAACTATTTGGCTCAGCGGCAGGAAACAAAGGGTAATCGTTTACAGCGACTGGAGTGTTGTTTCTAGTGGAGTTCCGCAGGGCTCAGTACTGGGTCCTCTGCTCTTTGTGATATATAATAACGATTTGGGCGTAACTGTAGGGGGCATGATCAAGACGTTTGCAGATGACAAAAAGATTAGCCGTGTGGTAAATAGTGAGGAGGATAGCTGTCGGCTGCAGGAAGATGTTGATAGTCTGGTCAGATGGACAGAAAAGTGCCAAATGGAATTCAACATGGAGAAATGTGAGGGGATGCGTTTGGAGAGGTCAAACAAGGCAAAGGAATAAACAATTAATGGGAAAATACAGGGAAGTGTAGAGCAAGTGAGGAACCTTGGAGTGAATGTTCACAGATCCCTGAAGGTAGCAGGACAGGTCGATAATGTGGTTAAGAAAGCATATGGAATCCTTTCCTTTATAGGCCGAGGTATAGAATAAAAGAGTTATGCTGGAACTATATAACTCATTGGTTAGGCTGCAACTTGAGTACTGCATGCAGTCCTGGTCACCACATTACAGAAAGAATGTAATTGCATGAAAGAAGGTACAAAGGAGATTTATGAAGATATTGCCAGGACTGGAAAGTGGAACTATGAGGAAAGGTTGGATCAGCTGAGGTTGCTCTTCTTGGAACAAAGAAGGTGGAGGGGAGATCTGATTGAAATGAACAAAATTTTGAGGGTCCTGGATAGAGTGGGCATGAAGGACCTATTCACTTTAATAAAGATGACCATGACTCGGTGGCATAAATTAAAAAGTTATTGGTAGAAAAATTGGAGGGGAAACGTGGAAAAACCTTTTCACCCCGTGGCTGATGGAGTCTCGAACTCATTGCCTGAAATCACACTGAGGAAATGTAGATGACCTGTAGTGCCTGGCCAGGTTTAGCCTAGGATGCTATGGGAAGCAAGGGAGGAGATTGCTGGAGCCCTGGCAGAGGTTTTTGTATCATTGTTAGCCATGGGTGAGGTCCGGAAGACTGGCGGATAGCTAATGCTGTGCCTTTATTTAAGAAGGCAGCAGGGATAAGCCAGGGAACTACAGGCAGGTGAGCCTTACAGCAGAGGTGGGAAAGTTATTGGAAGGGATTCTGAGAGACGGGATTTATATGCATTTGGAAAGGCAAGGTCTGATTAGGGATAGTCAGCATGGCTTTGTGCGTGGGAAATCATGTCTCACGAATTTGATTGAGTTTCTCGAGGAGGTGACGAAGAAAATTGAAGAGGGCAACGCGCTGGGCGTTGTCTACATGGACATCAGTAAGGCCTTTGACAAGGTCCCGCATGGTCGGCTGGACCGGAAGTTTCGAACACATGGGATCCAGGGTGAGTGAGCAAATTGGATACAAAATTGGCTTGGTGATAGGAGGCAGAGGGTGGTAATGCAGGGTTTTTCTTTTCAGATTGGAGGCCGGTGATCAGTGGTGTGCCGCAGGGATCAGTGCTGGGCCCTCAGTTGTTCGTCATATTAAAAATGACTTGGATGAGAATGTAGGGGGCATGATTAGTAAGTTGCAAATGACACCAACCTTCTACCCTTTACAAATGCATGCTGGCTCCCACTGATCAACTGAAAACTTGCAAGGAGTTCAGTTACCCTCTACTTAACTAACAATTCTAATAATTTCCCGATGGCAGATGTTAGGCACACTGTCCTATAATCCCTTGGTTTCCTATTACCACGTTACTTAAATAGCAGAGAGACTTGCACAAGTTACCAATCTAAAGGAACGGTTCCGAATCAAGAGGATTATTGTTAGGGCATCTGGAGTGTTCTCACCTATTTCTTTAAAAGCCTTGGCCGAAAACCATTTGTTCCTCGGGATTTCCCACTCTTTAATTCATTGCTGTCATTTGCTTGTGTCAATATTGGTGAGGCTAGCTCCCAGATTCGATGTTCGGCTAGGCTTGTATCTGCTGGAGTGTAGAAGAGAAAGAGGCGACTTAATTGAAACATGTAAGATCCTTAGGAGTCTTGAGAGGGTGGATGTGGGAAGGATGTTTCCCCTTATGGGAGAATCTAGAACTAGGGGTCACTGTTTAACAATAGTGGATCGCCCATTTAAGACAGCGATGAGATGTTTTTTTTTCAGAGGATTTCTCTTCCTCAAAAGGCGGTGGAAGCAGAATCTTGGAATATATTTAAGGCAGAGGTAGATAGATTCTTGATAAGCAAGGGGGTGAAAGTTATCGGAGGTAGGTGGAAATGTGGAGTAACCAGTTCAGCCATGAATTTATTGAATGGTGCAGCAGGATCGAGGGACTGAGTGGCCTACTCATGTTCCTAATTCGTATGCAAAGGTCTGGCCGTAATTTTTGACTGTACGCCCTAGTCCTAGACTTCCCACCCAACGGATATAGTTTCTCCCAATCAGCCTCATCTTGTCCCCTTAATAACTTTTAAAAATCGATTGTATCACCTCTTAACCTTCTAAATTCCAGTTAATGTCGGTGAATACACACTAGTTTGTTCATCCAGCACAAAGAAAGAGACAAACCAGAGAAAATGGCAGAAATAGAGCATAAGCTAAATACAGAAGATCTAAATATTCCCCATCCTTCACGTCTCTGTTCAAATTCAAACCTGCAGTGTCTTGTGCTGCTCAAAATCAGACCCGGGAAAGAGGCATGAAATAAATTAGAACTGCCAAAACCTTTAAATCTTCATTCTAATGCTCTCCCAATTGAGCTATTTCGACCTCACAGCAAAGTTACATTTGAGACGTTGCTTTGGAATAAAATATAAGCCTGGTGGAAATGTCCCTCCTTCTCGTTCCTCAGCTTGTGAGAATATCACTGACCACAACGCGGAGTTCAGATTATGTTAATATTCTGTTGAAGTGTTTGTGGTCAAATAAAGCTTAAACACAACAGAAAACGTCACAGTGCAGGCCATGGTGCGAAATGCATTCAAGCATTTCGGAAAAGTTACAGAATACAACATGTGTAATATTGTTTTCTCGGCACTGATAGATTGTGAAAGTTGAGACGGGTCAGAGGTATCACTGAGCTGCACTGTCACCGATCTGCAGGTGAAATGAATTAAAATTCAATCTGTAACATCGAAATGTTGGACAGACGTAAGAGTCTTAAATCAGAAAGAGACTTCCTGATAGTGTTATCGAATCTGATTGATATCAAACATTCCTTGAACTCTCTACTCAGGCAGGAATCGCTGCAACCCACACTTATTGCTGAGGCTGTTCGGTTCCGGGAAAGTACAAGATCCTCATTCAATTGGCAGGAAGCATTTGTCCGTTTCGCAGCCAATCATGTCCCTCTCTGTGATGGGCTCTCAACTTTGTTATGTCGGCAAAAGCAGCAGGAAATTAAATTCCTGAAGGGGTCACAGATTATCATTTCATTCCACCTGCCTTCTTTTCTTTGGCTCTGTACTTGCTTATACACGTTAAATGTCTAATTTAATCCTGTTCTGATGTAAGGTCATCGAGCTGAAACAGTAATGCTGTTTCCCTCTCCACTACTGCTGTCCTAGACTGCTGATAATTTCCCAGAATGTTCGCCTTTTATTTAAGATTTCCAGCCTCAGCAGTATTTTGTTTTAATTTAATTACGAGTTTAACTTTAATTTTATTTATTCACTTGGCATCCTGTCATTGTCTGACTGCCCGCAACACGATTATGCCGCACAAAAGGGGTGCAGAAGGCATCAACTGCTTAAACTAGTTTCGCAATGAAAGCCACATTCGAAGATTGAAACATTTCGAGAAAACAGACAGTCAGTCAACTACTTACCGACAGAATATCTACCTGTGTCTTTCCCTGTATCTCTTTCTCTCTCTCTCATCCTCACTCTGTGCTCCTCGTTCTCTATCTTACTATCTTTCTTTGAATATTTGTCACTCTCACTCCCTCTTTCACTTTCTCGCTTTCTAGTTTTGAGCTCTGTATTTCTCCCTTTCCCTGACACTCTGTCTTTCAGTCACTCTTTCCATCTCTTTGTCTCTATATATCTCGTTCCTTCTCTCTCACGCTGTCTCTCGCTGTTCAGTGTTTCTCTTTGTTTATCTCACTCTTGCACTAACTCACGCTCTCTGTCTCTCTTGGATGTAATCCTGCTCGCTCATTCGGCCATAAACTCTGTCTCTCGGCTTAACTCTATATCCGTTTATCGCTCTCGCATTGCTGTCTAAGGAAACTTGATGTGTGTAAATTGGTTGCCGCCTTTGTTACATCACAGAGGTGACCGTACTGCATTGAGTAGAAGGTGCTTTGGAATGGAAGGTAGTGAAAGGCGCGATAGCTATTCAAGTTTTTCTTTTCTCGCTTGATTTCCACCTCTTACACAGTGATCAGCGTGATTGGCCTAAGAGTCAATGGACTTAGTTACTTGTGAATTAATAACTGCTTGATTTCTATCGGTTTCTTTCCTCACTCTTCAACCAAGGCCCCGCCTGCCCTCTCAGGTGGAAAACAAGATGCTACTAACGCTCTACGGAAAACGGGGGCAAATTATATTTAAAAATGAACGCAAATATGCAATGGCAAACGTTTAAATAAATAAATCATAATTCCCTTTAGGAATAGAAGCTCCAGTTGAAAAGTGCCAACGCAATACATAATTGGACAAGTTAAGAATAATCAGAGAGGCTACACAAATATTTAGTTTCTGTCTTCACATTGCAAGATTGAAAATGTTGACAATTGTAGGGGAAAAGGATCTAGTGAGTATGAGGAAATTAACACAATTAACATTCGTAGAGCAAACCTACTAGATGATTTAATATGACCAATAGCTGACAAATGCTTAGATAGTCTACAGGTGACTGCAAAGATGCTGGATGCATTGCTTTTAATCTCACACAATTTCCTATGTCCCAGTAAGTCCCCCGTGAATTCAAACGTAGTAAATGTAATGCCGTTATCCTAGAGAGAATGCAGATAGAAAGTATGGAACTACGGGCTAGTTAGGCTGAGATGAGTCCTCGGAAAAATGCTATAATATAATATTGCGTACGTGAAAGAATAAAAACAAAGTTGACAATCTTCTCGAGTTTTTAATGGGTGTAACTAATTCTGTAGATGAGGGATTATCAGTGGCTGCAGGATGCTTGGACTTTCAAACAGAATTTGATAAGATGCTACACAAGTGTTTCTTTCACAAGATTAGGTCTCATGGGATTGGGGGTGCGATACTTGTTTGAATTGAGGATTAGTTAGCCGCCAGAACGACAGAAAACAGAGAGTAGTAATAAACAAGTCAGTTCGGGGAAGGCAGGGTGTAACTATGAGAAAGCCACAAGAATCAGTGCTTGGACTTCAGCTATTTTCAATCTATGTCAATAACTTAGATGACAGAACTGAATGTATTATATCCAAGATTGTTGACGATATAAAGTTAGCTGGGAAAGTAAGCTGTGAGGAGGAAGTAAAGAGTGCAAAATATTAAGCAAAGGTTAATTGATTGGGCAAGTAGTTGGCAGATGGAGCCAAAGTGGGGAAGTTTTAAATAATCCATTTTGGAAGGAAGAATAAAAATGCAGAATTGTTTTAGCAGCTCAGAGATAATAATTGTTGGTATTCAGAGGAATCTGGGAGTCCGTGCAAACGAATTATGGAACGTTACGAAGCGGGTACAGCAAGCCATTATGAAGGCTACTGGTATGTTAGCCATTAATACAAGGAATTTAGAGTACAACAGTAAGAAAGTCTTGCTGCAATTACATAGAGCTGTGGTGAGGCCACACAAGGAATACCGTTTTCTTCGTCCAAAGCGGACTGTACTTATCTTAGAGGGTTTGCAACGAATCCATTCTAAAATATTATCCGCAACATCATGAGACACTATCTTGTGCCTTTTATGTGGCACCTGATGCCTTTTGGAAATGCCTTATGGAAATCCAAATACACTATATCTACTGGTTCCACTTTATCCACCCTGCATGTTACATCCTCGAAGTACTCAATAACATTTTCCAGCACGATTTCCCTTTCGTAAAGCCATATTGCCTCTGCCTGATGACGTCTTGTTATGAATTTCTTAATAATGGATCCCAAACCTTTCACAATAACAGATGTTAACTAACTGGGCTACAGTTTCCTGATTTCTGTCTGCCTCCTTTCTTGAATAGAGTTAGTTCATTTGTATATTTCCATGACCTTTCCATGATTTAGGGAATTTTAGGGAAATATAACCGAATCCTTTATTCACCTTCTTTCTTTTCTTGATTATTTGATTCAGGTGTGCATCCCCTGCATGTGATGAAACTCCTCAATTCTCCCGTACCCTTGATGAAATTAATGAATGAACTTTCATTTTCTGTTTCTTTTATATGGTTTACTACATCTAACGAAACGCGAAGTTTCCGAAAGCGATGGACACGTGGTGTCTTCAGGAGCCTGCCACTGAATAACAAACTCTGCCAGGAACATAATGGCTGGCTTCAAACATCGTCCTCTGCACGAACACAATAATCGAATGCATAGAAAAGAGGAATCAACAGGCTTATGACTGCTGGTCTACAGGAAACAAGTAAGCTGAGAAAGGATAGAAATGAAACTGAATTTCCAGCAGTCTCGCACTCCATCCAGTGTGGCTACAGCGTGACTCAATTGAATCACCGATTACAAACAAAAGTAACATCTGAACTGCATCTTAAACTCGGGATTTTCGAGCCCCACAAATATAAGTGAGCTGGATTATTGGACCCAGCTCTGTGAATTACTAATTTAGCTGCCGTGCTGGGACCCAGGTAAGTGTTGCACCGGAGTCTGCAATTTTACTTTACTGGGATGCAGAAATATGCTGTACCGGATTTGGTAAGTATTACTATTCCAGTAACATAATCATCCGGGAGGAAACAGTACTGGTACCCGGAAGTTATCCAGTTATCCAGGGCTGTGTTTTACTGGTACCAGTTAGTTTGATATACTGGAGTTGTGGTATGTATCATACCGGCACATGTAATATGCTATACTGGTATCAGAACGTCTGCTGTACAGGGATCAGGGAATGTGTGACTCTGCAACCCGCGGTGCGCTGTATCAGTTTGATATCGGGACCTAAATTGCGTGATGTTCCAGCACTGGGGAGTGAACGGTATTCGGATACGGAACATCGCAGTAGCATTCACTTCTGATCTGACCCAGATTTCTATGTCTCCTCTTTCGTACGATGAAGCATTTTATCAATGGGCAAAGTGTCTTCCTGCACCAATCAGCTTTATTCGTAACAGCAAATGGTACAGAGCACTGATATGTTGTGGCATGTTAGGTGCAATCGTTTAAACATCTGCCTGGAAACGAGAGAACACATTTAGAACGGAGACTGGGTAGGAGAGGGTGGTACTGGTGGTGGAGGTGGATGTGGCGGGGTACTGGTTATTTAATAGAGAAATATCAGTTTTCTTCTCTATCGATCCCAGTGCCGGTGGAGAAATCAATAATCTTTGCAGTCTTCCTTTTTATCCTGCCGCCTTTACATTTTTCCTGATCCTGTCCTGTCATTCAAGTCATGTAAAGAAAATGTAAGAGAAACGTGTCATCACTGAAGTGCTAAAGATTCCACGACGAAGATGGCGATTTGAGCTAATGGTGCATTTTGGAGAGAAAAAAACACACACTAAGGGTTCATCCCAAAGCACGCCCGGATTGTTTACTCAGGTACGGTTGTGTAAAGCAGTAAACCGCCCTTTGGCTGAAAACACATCTGTCCAAAACGTAAGACCTTATCATCGGATTAATTTGGTCACCTTTCTGAGAGGATATTTCACTCCATTCCTCAACTCCTACCGAAATTTTCTCTGGATCACTGCATTAATAACAGTAAACCTGTCGCTAAAGTAATCCAATCGTTTCAAAATGGAACACAGCATAAACACCACCCATGAAAGTATGAAATTCCCCGATATAACCAACAGTAACATCATGGACTTTCTTCTGTTCACCATTTCTGAGACACTCCCCACAGCTCCTGCGCCTGCGGGCTCCACTGCTCACTATAATGTTTCTGACCGTCAGTGCATTAAATAGTAGAATCCAAACAAACGGAATAAATGGTGTTAAAATATAGGTTCACACTGCTGCCACTGTGCGTCGGTGGTGGACGGAGTGAATGTTTGTGGATGGGGTGCCAATCAAGCGGGTGGCTTTGTACTGGATGGTGGCGAGCTTCTTGAATGTTGTTGGAGCTGCAATCATCCAGGCAAGTGGAGAGTATTCCATCACACTCCTGACTTGTGCCTTGTAGATGGTGGACAGGCTTTGGGTAGTCAGGAGGTGAGTTACTCGCCTCACGATTCCGAGCCTCTGACCTGCTCTTGTAGCCACGGTATTTATATGGCTACTCCAGTTCAGTTTCTGTTCACTGGCAGCCCCTAGCATGTTGATGGTGGCGGATTCAGCGATGGTAATGCCATCTCCAAGGGGAGATGGTTAGATTCTATCTTGTTGGTGATGGCCATTGTCTGGCACTTGTGTGGCGTGAATGTTACTTGCCACTTATTAACCCCAGCCTGGATATTGTCCAAGTCTTGTTGCATTTCTACACGGACTGCTTCAGTATCTGAGGAGTGATGAATAATGCTGAACATTGTGCAATCATCAGCGAACATCCCCACTTCTGACCTTTTGATTGAAGGAAGGTCATTGATGAAGCAGCTGAAGAAGGTTGGGCCTAGGACAGTACCCTGAGGAACTCCTGCAGTGATATCCTGGAGCTCAGATGATTGACCTCCAACAATCACAGCCATCTTCCTTTGCACTAGGTATGACTCCAGCCAGTGGAGGGTTTTCCCCCTGATTCCCATTGACCACAGTTTTGCCAGGGCTCCTTGATGCCATACTCAGTCAAATGCTGCCTCGATGTTAAGGGCAGTCACTCTCACCTCACCTCTTGAGTTCAGCTCTTTTGACAATGTTTGAACCAAGTCTGTAACGAAGTCAGGAGTTGAGTGGCCCTGGAGGAACCAAAACTGAGCGTCAATGAGCAGGTTATTGCTAAGCAAGTACCGCCTGATGGCACTGTTGATGGAACCTTCCATCACTTTATTGATGATTGAGAGTAGGCTGATGGGCGGTAATTGGCCGGGATGGACTTGTCCTGCTTTTTCCGTACAGGACATACCTGGGCAATGTTCCACATTGTCGGGTAGATGCCAGTATTGTAGCTGTACTTGACCAGCTTGGCTAGGGGTGCAGCACAGTTTTGGAGCACAGGTCTTCAGTATCTAACCTTTGCAGTATCCAATGCCTTCAGTCGATTCTTGATAGCACGCGGAGTGAATCGAATTGGCTGAAGTCTGGCATCTGTGATGCTGGGGACCTCAGGAGGAGGCCTAGATGGATCATCTCGGTGCAATATTTTGTTCTACGTTTTTGACAGCAAATGGCTACAAATCAATTAAAGCGGGAATTGACAGTGAACCAGACAGAACAGTCTATGGCAGCAGAAAGCAGGACGGCGTGGATATTCTGAACAGAAAAATAGATTGTTCCCGATAAACAATAGGAATCTGCCTTAGGATCAGATCGAGAATAATGACCAGTAGATGCGACATTGCCATGGCTACCACATAGCTGGTGACACATTTGGAGAGACTACGTTTGGCAGGGGACAGGATCACATTCGTCACCATGTTAACAGTAAGCAAAAGGAGAATAGGAAATGATTCAACAAACACTGCAATTACAAAGGTTTGGTGCGTTTTCCGTGAATTAACTAAATAGCATGTGAAATATGCATATTAACGTTCTTCACAATAAACTGAAAATCACCAATTAATGTGCAGATTGGCTTTACAATGATGGAATCTAATTTTCTTACCGTGATAGTACATAGGATTTGTAATCAAAGTAATCAGCAATGAATCGGCAGGTAAAGGATATAACGGTGTGAAATGAAACAAGGTTGAAACAGAAAGCATATTTAGATGAAATAAAAAAGGAAAGTATATCAGGAATTTGGAGCTATAATTCGATATGAACACAAGAACTGGAATAATCCATTCAGCCACTTGGACGTGTTTCACCGTTCGTATCGATCCTGGCTGATCTGTATCTGAACTCCATTTAAGCGCCTTGGTTCCTTAATCGTATTGGCTTTGGAAAAACAACCAATCTCAGTTTTGAAGCTTTCAGTTCACCTGGTATAAATGGATTTTTGGGGGGAAAATTTCCAGGTTTCCACTTCTGATTGTCTGATACGGACCTAATAATGATCATTAATGGGACAATATACAGACCTATACGAGCATTGGTGAGACTTCATTTGAAGTATTGTGTGCAATATTGGTCTCCTTATTTAAGGAAGCATGCAAATACGTTGGAAGCAGATAAGAGGTTTACTAAACTAATACATAGAATGGGCGGATTGGTCTTTTGAGGAAAGGTTGGATAGGCTGGGCTTTTATCCGCTGGAGTTTAGACTGGTAAGAGGTGACTTAATTGAAAAAAAAAACTTGATTAACAGTAAGGGCTCGCCCATTAAAGACAGAGATGAGGAGAAATATTTTTCTCTCAGAGGGTCATGAGTCTTTGGAACTCTCTTCTCAAAAGGCACAGGAAGAACAGTCTTTAAATATTTTTAAGCCAGAGATCGATAGATTCTTGATAAGCAAGGGGGTGAGTGGTTATTGGGGAACTCGGGAATGTGGAGTTGAGGTTGCAATCAGATCAGCCATGATTTATTGAACGGTGGAGCAGGCCTGAGGGGCCGAGTGGCCTACTCCTGCTCCTAATTTGTAATCCCAAATGCATGTATGTAATAATCATTGAGTTCATATCAGTGAAAGTGATTTCACATCCATCAAAAACAAGTCGCCATCAAATATACAGGCAGAGAATGATAGAATGACATTAACAGAAAAAAGACAGAAAGTTGAGGGAAAGAAACACAGAAAGAAATAAGACAGAAAAGAAAGAGTAAAAAAGAAAGAAATATAGAACGAAGAAAGAAAGAAAGAAAGCAAGGAAGGGGGGATTCATATCCATAGATACCCACAAACTCCAGTCATCCAGAATAACTTTACAGCCAGTGAAGTACCTTTCACATGTGTTCACTGCTGTAATTTTGAAGTGTAGTCACTGTTTCAATGTAGGGAAGGTGTGACTGTAAAGATCTGGATGTGCAGACTAAGATACCAAATACTGTTAAACTCCATTCACTGAAGTACCAACCCCAGATAGTAAATGAGCTGGGACACAAATCACAGTCACGGTGGGGTAGTAAATCTTTTCTATATCATAAAGCACCCAAAGAATCTTAAGATTCGTCAGAAAACCAAGAGATAGTATTTTCCCTTTTAGTATGAATCGATGATTCAATGCTTGCAGTTGATGCTGGGAATAAGTTCTCCGATTTACAGTTTGAGAGGAACCCCATTCTTTATAGAAGAAAAAAAATCCATGAGGTCAGATAATTGGGTCCCATGCTGCTGGCCTTACTTACAGTCACTGAACAAACAGATTAATTCACCAGTTTTCACTCCAAGACTTTTGAAAATAATAACAGAGACATTTCCAAATATATATTGCCCTGACGGTTAGGTTAATGCTGCATTTTCATACAGTCATGTATATCCCACAATTCTAAGAAATATTTCACAGATATCTTCAAACAAAATCTATGTTCGGTGTGGTGGTGGATGGTGACTGATTTGAGGGCTGTCTGCTTCGTCCTTGAACAGAGGCCCAACCAGTCCCCATCCACCACCACAGTCCTCCGCCTGGCTGAACTTACTCTCACATTTAACAACTTCTCCTGCAACTCCACTCATTTCCTTCAAGTAAAAGGTGTTGCTATGGGTACCCGCATGGGTCCGAGTTGTGCCTGTCTTTTTGTGGGATATGTCGAACACTCCTTATTCCAGAAGTTCAGGCTCCCTCACCAACTATTTTCCCGGTACATTTATAACTGTATTGGTGCCATTTCCTGCTCCCGCCCGAACTGGAAAAACTTTATCAACTTTGCTCCCAATTTCCACCCTTCTCTCACCTTTACATGGTCCATCTACAACTCTTCCATTCTCTTCCTCGACTTCTCTGTCTCCATCACTGGGGATAGGCTGTCTACTAATATCCATTATAAGCCCACCGACTCCCACAGTGCCTAGACTACACTTCTTCACACCATGCCTCCTGTAAGGATCCATTCCATTCTCCCAGTTTCTCTGTCTCCGACACATCTGCTCTGATGATGCAACCTTCCATGACAGCGCTTCCGATATGTCTTACTTTATCCTCAACTGAGGATACACCCACACTGTGGTTGACAGGGGCCTCAACCGTGTCCGGCCCATTTCCTGCACCTCTACCCTCACCCCTTCCCCTCCCTGCCAGAACTGCGACAGGGCTCCCCTTGTCCTCACTTTCCACTCCATCAGCCTCCATATCCAAAGGATCATCCTCCGCCATTTCCGCCACCTCCAGCGCGATGCTACCACCAAATGCATCTTCCCCTCCCTTCCCCTGTCAGCATTCCAAAGGGATCATTCCTTCCACGACATCATGGTCCACTCCTCCATTCCCCCCACCACCTCGCCCCCTTCCCACAGCAGCTTCCCCTGCAATCGCAGGAGGTGCAATAGCTGCCCATTTACCTCCTCTCTCCTCACTATCGCAGGCCCCAAACACTCCTTTCAGGTGAAGCAGCGATTTACTTGTACTTCTTTAAATGTAGTGTACTGTATTCGCTGCTCACAATGTGGTCTCCTCTACATTGGGGAGACCAAACGCAGACTGGGTTATCACTTTGCAGAACACCTCCACTCAGTCCGAAAGCATGACCCTGAGATTCTGGTTGCTTGCCATTTCAAAACACCTCCCTGCTCTCATGCTCACATCTCTGTCCTGGGATTGCTGCAATGTTCCAGTGAACATCAACGCAAGCTCGAGGAACAGCATCTCCTTTAAGGATCAGGCACACGACAGCCTGCCGGACAGAACATTGAGTTCAATAATTTCAGAGCATGACGGGCCCCCATTTTACTTTTATTTTGAGTTATTTTTTCTTTTTCTTCTTTATATTTGTTTGTGTTTATTTTATTTCATTTCATCTTAGTTTGTTGAGTTTGGTTACCCTCTGTTTTTGGTCATGTTTGTAATTGTGGCTGTTCACTTTTCTGTCTGTTTACACCCTATTTGTACTAATGCTTCAACACACCATTAACATATTGCTTGCCTTTGCTCCATGACCTTCTGGTCAGCTATTCTGTGACCTTGTCCAATCTGCACCTTCTGCTTTGTTATCTCCTGCAAAAGCCCCCAATTTCTTTATTTGCTTAAAACCTTTCATATTTCTAGTATTTGCCAGGTCTGAAGAAGGGTCACTGACCTGAAATGTTAACTCTGCTTCTCTCTCCACAGATGCTGCCAGATCTGCTAAGAAAATTCAGCATTTCTTGTTTTTATTTCAGATTTCCAGCAGCAGTATTTTGCTTTCACTTTACATGTCTTTGCATTAAATTTCTTTTGTCACATATGCATCCATTTCACATCCTGCCTGCGTCATCTTGAATTGTATCACTTTCCTCCCGAAAATAATTCTGAGTTATTAGAACATTACAGCGCAGTCCAGGCCCTTCGGCCCTCGACCTTGCGCCGACCTGTGAAACCATCTGACCTACACTATTCCATTTTCATCCATATGTTATCCAATGACCACTTAAATGTCCTTAAAGTTGGCGAGTCCACTGCTGTTGCAGGCAGGGCGTTCCACGCCCCTACGACTCTCTGAGTAAAGAAACTACCTCTAATATCTGTCCTCTTTCTATCACCCCTCAACTTAAAGCTATGTCCCCTCGTGTTTGCCATCACCATCCGAGGAAAAAGACTCTCACTATCCACCCTATCTAACCCTCTGATTATCTTATATGTATCTATTAAGTCACCTCTCCTCCTCCTTCTCTCCAACGAAAACAACCTCAAGTCCCTCAGCCTTTCCTCGTAAGACCTTCCCTCCATACCGGGCAACATCCTAGTAAATCTCCTCTGCACCCTTTCCAAAGCTTCCACATCTTTCCTATAATGCGGTGACCAGAACTGCATGCAATAGTCCAGGTGCGGCCTCACCAGAGTTTTGTACAGCTGCAGCATGACCTCGTGCTCCGAAACTCGATCCCCCTACTAATAAAAGCTAACACAGCATATGGCCTCTTAACAGCCCTATTAACCTGGGTAGCAACTTTCAGGGATTTATGTATTTGGACACCAAGATCTCTCTGTTCATCTACACTACTAAGAATCTTCCCATTAGCCCAGTACTCTGCATTCCTGTTACTCCTTCCAAAGTGAATCACCTCACACTTTTCCGCATTAAACTCCATTTGCCATCTCTTAGCCCAGCTCTGCAGCCTATCTATGTCCCTCTGAACCCTACAACATCCTTCGGCACTATCCACAACTCCACCGACCTTCGTGTCATCCGCAAATTTACTAACACACCCTTCTACACCCTCTTCCAGGTCATTTATAAAAATGACAAACAGCAGTAGCCCCAAAACAGATCCTTGCGGTACACCACGAGTAACTAAATTCCAGGATGAACATTTGCCATCAACCACCACCCTCTGTCTTCTTTCAGCTAGCCAATTTCTGATCCAAAGCTCTAAATCACCTTCAACCCCATACTTCCGTATTTTCAGCAATAGCCTACCATGGGGAACCTGATGAAACGCCTTACTGAAATCCATACACACCACATCCACTGCTTTACCCTCATCCACCTGTTGGGTCACCTTCTCGAAAAACTCAATAAGGTTTGTGAGGCACGACCTACCCGTCACAAAACCGTGCTGACTATCGCTAATGAAATTATTCTTTTCAAGATGATTATAAATCCTGTCTCTTATAACCTTTTCCAACATGTTACCCACAACCGAAGAAAGGCTCACAGGTCTATAATTACCAGGGCTGTCTCTACTCCCCTTCTTGAACAAGGGGACAACATTTGCTATCCTCCAGTCTTCCGGCACTATCCCTGTCGACAATGATGACATAAAGATCAAGGGCAAAGGCTCTGCAATCTCCTCCCTAGCTTCCCATAGAATTCTAGGATAAATCCCATCTGACCCAGGGGACTTATCTATTTTCACACTTTCCAAAATTGATAACACCTCCTCCTTGTGAACCTCAATCCCATCTAGCCTCGTAGCCTGTATCTCAGTATTCTCCTCGACAACATTTTCTTTCTCTACTGTAAATACTGACGCAAAATATTCATTTAACACTTCCCCTACCTCCTCTGATTCCACACACAACTTCCCACGACTATCCTTGATTGGCCCTAATCTAACTCTAGTCATTCTTTTATTCCTGATATACCTATAGAAAGCCTTAGGGTTTTCCCTGATCCTATCCTGCAATGACTTCTCGTGTCCTATCCATGCTCTTCTTAGCTCTCCATTTTGATCCTTCCTGGCTAGCTTGTAACTCTCAAGCGCCCGAACTGAGCCTTCACGTCTCATCCTAACATAAGCCTTCTTCTTTCTCTTGACAAGCGCTTCAACTTCTTTCGAAAACCACGGCTCCCTCGCTCGACAACTTCCTCCCTGCCTCACAGGTACATACTTATCAAGGACACGCAGTCGCTGCTCCTTGAATAAGCTCCACATTTCGATTGTTCCCATCCCCTGCAGTTTCCTTCCCCATCCTACGCATCCTAAATCTTGCCTAATCGCATCATAATTTCCTTTCCCCCAGCTATAATTTTTGCCCTGCGGTACATACCTGTCCCTGCCCATCGCTAAGGTAAACCTAACCGAATTGTGATCACTATCACCAAAGTGCTCACCTACATCTAAGTCTAACACGTGGCCGGGTTCATTACCCAGTACCAAATCCAATGTGGCATCGCCCCTGGTTGGCCTGTCTACATACTGAATCAGAAAACCCTCCTGCACACACTGGACAAAAACTGACCCATCTAAGGTGCTCGAACAATAGTATTTCCAGTCGATATTTGGAAAGTTAAAGTCCCCCATAACAACTACAAAGAACAAAGAACAAAGATAATTACAGCACAGGAACAGGCCCTTCGGCCCTCCAAGCCTGCGCCGATCAAGATCCTCTCTCTAAACATGTCGCCTATTTTCTAAGGTTCTGTATCTCTTTTCTTCCTGCGCATTCATGTATCTGTCCAGATACATCTTAAAAGACGCCATCGTGCCCGCATCAACCACCTCCGCTGGCAACGCGTTCCAGGCACCCACCACCCTCTGCGTAAAGAACTTTCCACGCATATCCCCCCTAAACTTTTCCCCTTTCACTTTGAACTCGTGTCCTCTCGTAATTGAATCCACCACTCTGGGAAAAAGCCTCTTGCTATCCACCCTGTATATACCTCTCATGATTTTGTACACCTCAATCTGGTCCCCCCTCAACCTCCGTCTTTCTAATGAAAATAATCCTAATCTACTCAACCTCTATTCATAGCTAGTGCCCTCCATACCAGGCAACATCCTGGTGAACCTCCTCTGCACGCTCTCCAAAGCATCCACATCCTTTTGGTAATATGGCGACCAGAACTGTACGCGGTATTCCAATTGTGGCCGAACCAAAGTCCTATACAACTGTAACATGACCTGCCAACTCTTGTACTCAATACCCCATCCGATGAAGGAAAGCATGCCGTATGCCTTCTTGACCACTCTATTTACCTGCGTTGCCACCTTCAGGGAACAGTGGACCTGAACACCCAAATCTCTCTGGACATCAATTTTCCCCAGGACTTTTCCATTTACTGTATAGTTCACTCTTGAATTGGATCTTCCAAAATGCATCACCTCGCATTTGCCCTGATTGAACTCCATCTGCCATTTCTCTGCCCAACTCTCCAATCTGTCTATATTCTGCTGTATTCTCTGACAGTCCCCTTCACTATCTGCTACTCCACCAATCTTAGTGTCGTCTGCAAACTTGCTAATCAGTCCACCTATACTTTCCTCCAAATCATTAATGTATATCACAAACAACAGTGGTCCCAGCACGGATCCCTGTGGAACACCACTGGTCACACGTCTCCATTTTCAGAAACTCCCTTCTACTGCTACTCTCTGTCTCCTGTTGCCCAGCCCGTTCTTTATCCATCTAGCTAGTACACCTTGGACCCCATGCGCCTTCACTTTCTCCATCAGCCTGCCATGGGGAACCTTATCAAACGCCTTACTGAAGTCCATGTATATGAAATCGACAGCCCTTCCCTCATCAATCAACTACTCTGTTACTCTCGCCCCTGTCGAGAATCATCTTCGCTATCCTTTCCTCTCCGTCTCTGGAACTATTTGGAGGTCTATAAAAGACTCCCAACAGGGTGACCTCACCTCTCCTGTTTCTAACCACGGCCCATACTACTTCAGTAGACGAGTCCTCAAACGTCCTTTCTGCCGCTGTAATACTCTCCTTGATTAACAATGCCACACCCCCCCCTTCTTTTACCATCTTCTCTGTTCTTACTGAAACATCTAAATCCCGGAACCTGCAACATCCATTCCTGCCCCTGCTCTACCCATGTCTCCGAAATGGCCACTACATCGAGATCCCAGGTACCAACCCATGCTGCAAGCTCACCCACCTTATTCCAGATGCTCCTGGTGTTGAAGTAGACACACTTTAAACCAGGTTCTTGCTTGCCAGTGCCCTCTTGCGTCCATGTAACCTTATCCCTGACCTCACTACTCTCAACATCCTGTACACTGGTACTACATTTTAGTTTCCCATTCCCCTGCTGAATTAGTTTAAATTTGTCCAGATTAAACTCCATCTGCCATTTCTCTGCCCAAGTCTCCAACCGATCGATATCCTGCTGTATCCTCTGACAATCCTCATCATTATCTTCAACTCCACCAACCTTTGTGTCATCCGCAAACTTACTAATCAGACCAGCTACATTTTCCTCCAAATCATTTATATATACTACAAACAGCAAAGGTCCCAGCACTGATCCCTGCGGAACACCACTAGTCACATCCCTCCATTCAGAAAAACACCCATCCACTGTTACACCCTGTCTTCTGTGACTGAGCCAGTTCTGTATCCATCTTGCCAGCTCACCTCTAACCCTGAGTGACTTCACCTTTTGCACCAGACTGCCATGCGGGATCTTGTCAAAGGCTTTACTAAAGTCCATATAGACAACATCCACCGCCCTTCCCTCATCAATCATCTTCATCACCTCCTCATAAAAACTCAATCAAATTTGTAAGACACGACCTCCCCTTTACAAAACCATGCTGTCTGTCGCTAATAAGTTCGTTTGTTTCCAAATAGGAGTAAATCCTGTCCCGAAGTATCCTCTCTAATAGTTTCCCTACCACTGACGTAAGGCTCACCGGCCTATAATTTCCTGGATTATCATAACCACCCTTCTAAAACAACGGAACAACATTGGTTATTCTCCAATCCTCTGGGACCTCAACTGTAGCCAATGATTTCTGTCAAGGCCCTAGAACGTCTCCGAACTCAACCACTGAAAACGCTCACTCATCTGTGTAAGATGATTCGGTTATGAAAAACTACTAACCAGAATACTATGAGTTAAAATCTAGTTATAATAAACTAACAATTGACTTATTATGATAAACTAATACTTAGCTTTATTAGAACCCTTATTTTGTCGTATGTTAAAGTCGAAAAATATAGGAAATAGGGCACAGTAAAGACACAATGTCAAATACAGGGTTTCTGGGAGATTTCGACAAGTTTTAAAATGTTTATATGCAGCAAAATGGTCAGATATTCAGATCAGACCGTGGAAACAGCTTCTGCATAGGGCAGACAGTGGAAACAGCTTTGTGTAGAGCAGACAGTGGAAACAAATTCTGTGTAGATAAGACATTGGACACAGCTTCTGCGTTGGGCAGACAAACGAAAGAAACTTCTGCGGAGAGCAGACAGCGAAAGCGGCTTCAGTGTCGGTCAGACAATGGAAACTGCTTTTCCGTAAGGCAGATAGTGGAAAAAGCGTCTGCGTGGAGCAGACACTGGATGTAGCTTCTGTGTAGAGGAAGACACTGGACACAGCTTCTGCGTAAAGCAGACAGTGGAAACCGTTTCTGTGTAGGGCAGACAGTGGAAAGAAGCTTCAGCGCAGAGCAGACAGTGAAAGCGGGTTCTGTGTAGGCCAGACAATGGAAACAGCTTCTGCGTAGGGCAGACAGTGGAAAAAACGTCTGCGTAGAGCAGACAGCGAAAGCGGCTTCAGTGTCGGTCAGACAATGGAAACTGCTTTTCCGTAAGGCAGATAGTGGAAAAAGCGTCTGCGTGGAACAGACACTGGATGTAGCTTCTGTGTAGAGGAAGACACTGGACACAGCTTCTGCGTAAAGCAGACAGTGGAAACAGTTTCTGTGTAGGGCAGACAGCGGAAAGAAGCTTCAGCGCAGAGCAGACAGTGAAAGCGGGTTCTGTGTAGGCCAGACAGTGGAAACAGCTCTTGCGTAGAGCAGACAGTAGAAAAAGCTTCTGCGTAGAGCAGACGCTGGATGTAGCTTCTGTGTAGAGGAAGACACTGGACACAGCTTCTGCGTAGAGCAGACAGTGGAAACAGCTTCAGTGTAGAGCAGACAGTGGACACTGTTGCTGCGTAGAGCACACAGTGGAAACAGCTTCTGCGTAGGGCAGACAGTGAAAACAACGTTTGCGTAGAGCAGGCTATGGAAACAGCTTCTGTGTAGAGCAGACAGTGGGAACAGCTTCTGTCACAGCAGACTGTGGTAACTGCTTTTGTGTATAGCAGACAGTGGAAAAAGCTTCTGTGTCGAGCAGACAGTGGAAACAGCTTTATGTAGAGCAGAGAGTGGAAACAGCTCTTGCGTAGAGCAGACGCTGGATGTAGCTTCTGTGTAGAGGAAGACACTGGACACAGCTTCTGCGTAGAGCAGACAGTGGAAACAGATTCTGTGTCGAGCAGGCAGTGGAAAAGCAGTTTCTGCGTAGGGCAGACAGTGAAAACAACTTTTGCGTAGAGCAGACGGTGGAAACAGCTTCTGTGTAGAGCGGACAGTGGGAGCAGCTTCTGTTACAGCAGACAGTGGAAAAGGCTTCTGCACAGAGCAGATAGTGAAACAGCTTCTGCATAGAGCACACAGTGGGCACAGTATCTGCGTAGAGCAGGTAGTGGAAACAGCTTCTGCGTTGAGCAGACAATGGAAACAGTATCTGCGTAGAGCAGACAGTGGAAACAGCTTCTGCGTAGAGCAGACAGTGGAAACAGCTTCTGCGCAGAGCAGACAGTGGAAACAGCTTCTGCAAAGAGCAGAGAGTGGAAACAGCTTCATTGTAGAGCAGACAGTGGAAACAGCTTCTGCGCAGAGCAGACAGTGGAAACAGCTTCTGCAAAGAGCAGAGAGTGGAAACAGCTTCTGTGTCATGCAGACCGTGGAAACTGTGACTGCGCAGAGCAGATAGTGCAAAAACCTTCTGTCCAGAGCAAACAGTTGAAACAACATTTGTGTAGAGCAGACAGTGGAAACAGTGTCTGCGTAGAGCAGACAGTGGAAACATCTTCTGCGTAGGGCAGAGAGTGGAAACAACTTCTGTGTAGAGCAGACAGTGGAAACAGCTTCTATGGTAAGCAGGCAATGGAAACAGCATATGTGCAGAGCAGATATTGGAAACAGCTTCTGTGTGGAGCAGACAGCGGAAAAGCATCTACTGTGTAGAGCAGACAGTGGAAACAGCTTCTGCATTGAGCGGACAGTGGTAACAACTTCTGCTTCGGGCATATAATGGAAACAGCTTCTGTGTAGAGCAGATGGTGAAAACAGCTTCTGCGCAGAGGGGAGTGGAAAGGGGAGTGGAGGTGTGGAAAAGGGAGTGGGGAGCGGAGTGGGATGGGTTATGGAAAGGGGAGTGGGGGAGGGGAGTGGAAAGGGGAGTGGGGAGCGGGGTGGGGGAGGGGAGTTAGGGTGTGGAGTGGGGGAGGATTGGGGGAGCGGAGTGGGAGAGATGGTGTAGGAAGGGGAGTGAGTGAGTGGAAAGGAGAGTGGGGCAGTGGAAAGGGGAGTGGGGGAGGGGAGTCGGGATGGGAGTGGGGGATGGGAGTGGGCGAGGGGAGTGGGTAGCGGAGTGGGGGCGGGGTGTTGGAAAGGGAGTGGGGGAGGGGAGAGGTGGAGAGAGGGGGTGAGGGGGAGGGGAGGGGAAGGGAGTGGAGGAGGGGAAGGGACTGGGGAGGGAAGGGGAGAGGAGGGGAAAGGGGACGGGTGTGGGGAGGGGAGGGGAGAGGGGGAGGGGAGAGGGGGGAGAGGAGGGGAAGGGGGAGGGGGGATGTGAGGGGAGGGGAGGGGTGCGGAGGGGAGAGCAATGGAGGGGAGTGGGGGCGTGGAGTGTAGGCGGGGAGAGGGGGAGGCGAGTGGGTAAGGGGAATGGGAATGGGGAGTGAGGTGGGAAGTAGGAGATGGGAGTGGGGGAGGGGACAGAGGGAGGGAAGTGGGGGAAGGGGAGTGGGAGAGGGGAGTGTTCAGGGGGTGGGTTCGGTGAGAGGAACAGGGGTGTAGTGGAGGATAGTGCGGGACAGAAGTGGGAAGGGTAGAGGGGAGTGATGGGCGGGAGTGAGGACGGTACAGGAAGGGGAGATGAGGGAGGGGAGTGAGGGAGGAGAGTGGGGGTGGGGAGTAGGTGAGGGGAGTAGGGGAGGGGAGTTGGGGAAGGTGATAGAGGTGGGAAGTAGGGGAGGGGAATGGGGGAGGGATGCAGTGGTGGGAAGTGGGAGACGGGAGTGTGAGAGGGGAATCAGGAGGGGAGGAGAGCAGGGGATGGGAGTGTGGGAGGGAGTGGGATTGGGGAGTGAGGAGTGGGGCATGTAGAGCGGAGTGGGAAGGGGAAGGCAGTAGGGGAGTGGGGTACGGTCATGGGAAGGGGTGTGGGGGAGGGGTGTGGAAAAGGGAGTGTGAGAGGGGAGGGGAGGGTGAGCGGAGAGGGGGAGGGAAGGGGAGTGGGGGAGTGGAGGGGAGAGGGGGAGAAAAGGGGAGAGGGGGAGGGGTGTGGAGGAGGGGAGAGTGGGAGGGGAGGGGAGCAGGGAAGGGGAAGGGAGTGGGGGGAAGGGAGTGGGGGTAGGGGAGTGGGGGAGGGGATAGGCGGGGGTGGGGGAGGGTAGGTGAAAGGGGGAGGGGAGATGGGGAGGGGAGAGGCGGAGGGTTGTGGGCAAGGGGAAGGGAGGGGAGTGAGGGGAGGAGAGTGGGGGAGGGCAAAGGTGGGAGGGGAGTGAGGAGTGGGGGAGGAGAGCGGAGAGCCAGAGGACATTGGGGAGGGGCGGAGAGAGGAGAGGTGGAGGGATTGGGACGCGGAGGAGAGAGGAGTGGGGAGGGGATTGGGCAGGGGAAGAGAGAGGAGAGGCGGAGGGGATTGGGGAGGGTGGAGAGAGGAGAGGCGCAGGGGAATGGGGAGGGGATGACGGCAGGGGATGGGAGTGTGGGAGGGGAGTGGGCATGATAGTGGGGAAGTGGAGTGGGGAAGTGGAGTGGGAGAGGGGTGGGCGAGGGGATTGGGGAGGGAAGAGAGAAGAGTGGACGAAGGGAGTGGGTTGGTGGGTGAGGGGAATGGGGAGGGGAGGAGAGATGAGTCGGGGAGGGGTAGTATTGGGGTGGAAATGTGAAGGGGAGCGGGCATGGGTTGGGAGTGTGGGATCGGAGTGGGCATGATAGTGGGGAGGTGGAATGGGGAAATGGAGTGGGAGAGGGGTGGGGACAGGAGTGGGGGAGGGGATTGGGGAAGGAAGGAAGCTTTTCATTGCAGCAGCTTATTCGGGAGCAGAGAGTGCGAGCGAGTGAGCAGCTGGGAAGGTCAGTTTTCAGTTTAAACTTAATTTCCTTTTGTTTTCGACGGACCAAGGGGCTGCTGGGTAAGTAAAACCCTATATATTTGGGCCGTTTAAAATAACTTGCCTGTCATTGCAGCAGCTTATTCGGGAGCAGAGAGTGTGAGCGAGTGAGCAGCTGGGATGGTCAGTTTCAGCTTAAACTTAATTTCCTTTTGTTTTCAGCGGACCAAGGTGCTTCTGGGTAAGTAAAACCCTATATATTTGGGCCTTTCTGAACCCGAGACTCTGCACGGGTAGTGTCTCCCTCCCGCCATCCTTCTCTAACCAAACAAAATGGTCTCGGTGGTGTGTAGATAAGGTAAGGCTTTTTCTGCATTGTTTTTTATCGTGTGATTGGTAAAAACTTTTCTTTCCTTTTTCATTTTTTTCTAAATTTCTGACCAAGTTAAGTTTAAGATTAAAAATGGCAGGAGATCTCAGACCCGTGTTATGCTCCTCTTGCTCAATGCGGGAGCTCAGGGACACGGCTGATGTCCCTGACTCCTTCACGTGCAGGAAGTGTGTCCAGCTGCAGCTCTTGTTAGACCGCATGACGGCTCTGGAGCTGCGGATGGACTCACTTTGGAGCATCCGCGATGCTGAGGATGTAGTGTATAGCACGTTTCACGAATTGGTCACACCGCAGATTAGGATTGCTGAGGGAGAAAGGGAATGGGTGACCAAAAGGCAGAGAAAGAGCAGGAAGGCAGAGCAGGAAGGCAGAGCAGGTGTCCCCTGTGGTCATCTCCCTCCACAACAGGTATACTGTTTTGGATACTGTTGAGGGCGATGGCTTACCAGGGGAAGGCAGCAGTAGCCAGATTCATGGCACCATGGCTGGCTCTGCTGTTCAGAAGGGCGGCAAAAAGAGTGAAAGGGCTATAGTCATAGGGGATTCGATTGTAAGGGGAGTAGATAGGCGGTTCTGTGGTCGAAAACGAGACTCCCGAATGGTATGTTGCCTCCCAGGTGCACTGGTCAGGGATGTCTCAGATCGGCTGCAGAACATTCTGAAGGGGGAGGGTGAACAGCCAGTTGTCGTTGTGCACATAGGCACCAATGATGTAGGTAAAAAACGGGGTGAGGTCCTACAAGCAGAATTTAGGGAGTTAGGAACCAAGTAAAAAAGTAGGACCTCAGAGGTAGCAATCTCAGGATTGCTACCAGTGCCACGTGATAGTCAGATTAGAAATGAAAGAATAGTCAGGATGAATGCGTGGCTTGAGAGATGGCGCGGGAGGGAGGGGTTCAGATTTCTGGGACATTGGGACCAGTTCTGGTGGAGGTGGGACAATTACAAATTGGACGGTCTACACATGGGCCGGACTGGAACCAATGTCCTTGGGGGTGCTTTTGCTAACGCTGTTGGGGAGGGTTCAAACGAATGTGGCAGGGGATGGGAACCAAATGAGGAGGTCAGTGGACAGTAATGAGCTGGTAACTAAAGCCTGTAAGGAACTAGATAATGAAGTCAGCGTGACTAAGGGAAAGAGTAGGCAGGGAGCAGATGATGAAAGCAAAGGGACTGGTGGTCTGAGGTGCATTTGTTTCAATGCAAGAAGTGTAGTAGGTAAGGCAGATGAACTTAGTGCTTGGATTAGTACCTGGGAGTATTATGTTATTGCTATTACTGAGACTTGGTTAAGGGAAGGGCATGATTGGCAACTAAATATCCCAGGATACCGATGCTTCAGGCGGGATAGAAAGGGAGGTAAAAGGGGCGGAGGAGTTGCATTACTGGTCAAAGAGGATATCACAGCTGTTCTGAAGGAAGGCACTATGGAGGACTCGAGCTGTGATGCAATATGGGCAGAACTCAGAAATAGGAAGGGTGCGGTAACAATGTTGGGGCTGTACTACAGGCCTCCCAACAGCGAGCGTGAGATAGAGGCACAAATATGTAAACAGATTATGGAAAGATGTAGTCGCAACAGGGTGGTGGTGATAGGAGATTTTAATTTTCCCAACATTGACTGGGATTCACTTAGTGTTAGAGGTCTAGATGGAGCAGAATTTGTCAGGAGCATCCAGGAGGGTTTTCTAGAGCAGTATGTAAATAGATCAACTTGGGAAGGGGCCATACTGGACCTGGTGTTGTGGAATGAGCCCGGCCAGGTGGTTGAAGTTTCAGTAGTGATCGCAATTCCGTAAGCTTTAGAATACTCATGGACAAAGCCGAGAGTGGTCCAAAAGGAAGAGTGCTAAATTGGGGGAAGGCCAACTATACCAAAATTCGGCAGGAGCTGGGGAATGTAGATTGGGAGCAGCTGTTTGAAGGTAAATCCACATTTGATATGTGGGAGGCTTTTAAAGAGAGGTTGATTAGCGTCCAGGAGAGACATGTTCCCGTGAAAATGAGGGATAGAAATGGCAAGATTAGGGAACCATGGATGACAGGTGAAATTGTGAGACTAGCTAAGAGGAAAAAGGAAGCATACATAAGGTCTCCGCGGCTGATAAAAGACGAAGCTTTGAAAGAATATCGGGATTGTAAGCGCAATCTGAAACGAGGAATTAAGAGGGCTAAAAGGGGGTCATGAAATATCTTTAGCAAACAGGGTTAAGGAAAATCCCAAAGCCTTTTATTCATATATAAGGAGCAAGAGGGTAACGAGCGAAAGCATTGGCCCACTCAAGGACAAAGGAGGAAAGTTAGGCGTGGAGTCAGAGAAAATGAGTGAGATTTTAAACGAGCACTTGGTATCGGTATTCACCGAGGAGAGGGACATGACGGATGAGGAGGTTAGGGACAGATGTTTGATTACTCTAGGTCAAGTCGGCATAAGGAGGGAGGAAGTGTTGGGTATTCTAAAAGGTATTGAGGTGGACAAGTCCCCAGGTCCGGATGGGATCTATCCCAGGTTACTGAGGGAAGCGAGAGAGGAAATAGCTGGGGCCTTAACAGATATCTTTGCAGCATCCTTAAACAGGGGTGAGGTCCCGGAGGACTGGAGAATTGCTAATGTTGTCCCCTTGTTTAAGAAGGGTAGCAGGGATAATCCAGGTAATTATGGACCGGTGAGCCTGACGTCAGTGGTAGGGAAGTTGCTGGAGAAGATACTGAGGGATAGGATCCATTCCCATTTGGAAGAAAATGGGCTTATCAGTGATAGGCAACATGGTTTTGTGCAGGGAAGGTCATGTCTTACCAACTTAATAGAATTCTTTGAGGAAGTGACAAAGTTGATTGATGAGGGAAGGGCGGTAGATGTCATATACATGGACTTCAGTAAGGTGTTTGATAAGGTTCCCCATGGTAGGCTGATGGAGAACGTGAAGTCGCATGGGATCCAGGGTGTACCAGCTAGATGGATAAAGAACTGGCTGGGCAACAGGAGACAGAGAGTAGCAGTGGAAGGGAGTTTCTAAAAATGGAGACGTGTGACCAGTGGTGTTCCACAGGGATCCGTGCTGGGACCACTGTTGTTTGTGATATACATAAATGATTTGGAGGAAAGTATACGTGGTCTGATTAGCAAGTTTGCAGACGACACTAAGATTGGTGGAGTAGCAGATACTGAAAGGGACTGTCAGAGGATACAGCAGAATATAGATAGATTGGAGAGTTGGGCAGAGAAATGGCAGATGGAGTTCATTCAGGGCAAATGCGAGGTGATGCATTTTGGAAGATCCAATTCAAGAGTCAACTATACAGTAAATGGAAAAGTCCTGGGGAAAATTGATGCACAGAGAGATTTGGGTGTTCAGGTCCATTGTTCCCTGAAGGTGGCAACGCAGGTCAATAGAGTGGTCAAGGAGGCATACGGCATGCTTTCCTTCATCGGACGGGGTATTGAGTACAAGGGTTGGCAGGTCATGTTACAGTTGCATATTACTTTGGTTCGGCCACATTTGGAATACTGCGTGCAGTTTTGGTCCCCACATTACCAAAAGGATGTGGATGCTTTGGAGAGGGTGCATAGGAGGTTCACCAGGATGTTGCCTGGTATGGAGGGCGCCAGCTATGAAGAGAGGTTGAGTAGATTAGGATTATTTTCATTAGAAACGCAAAGGTTGAGGGGCGACTTGATTGAGGTGTACAAAATCATGAGAGGTATAGACAGGGTGGATAGCAAGAAGCTTTTTCCCAGAGTGGGGGATTCAAATACTAGGGGTCACGAGTTCAAAGTGAGAGGGGAAAAGTTTAGGGGGGATATGCGTGGAAATTTCTTTACGCAGAGGGTGGTGGGTGCCTGGAACGCGTTGCCAGCGGAGGTGGTAGATGCGAGCATGATAGCGTCATTTAAGATGTATCTAGACAGATGCATGAATGGGCAGGAAGCAAAGAGATAAAGACCCTTAGAAAGTAGGCAAAATGTTTAGTTAGAGAATCTGGATAGGCGCAGTCTTGGAGGGCCGAATGACCTGTTCATGTGCTGTAATTTTGTTTGTTCTTTGTTCTTTGAAGAGAGAGGAGTGGGCGAAGGGAGTGGGGGAGTGGGGAGTGGGGCCTGGGGAGGGGAGTGGGTGTGTGAAGTAGGGAGGGAAGTGGAGTGGGGGAGGGGAAGAGCAGGGTAGTGAGGAGCAGGGTGGTGAAGAGAGTTGGACAGGGCAGTGGGGGAGGGGTGCGGGAGAGGGACGGGTGTGGGGGAGGGAATTGAAGTAGGGGACTGGGGAGCGGACTGGGGGAGGGACGTGTGGAGGTGATTGTGGAGAGGAGTGGGGAGGGGAATGGGAGAGGGAGGGAAGTGGGGAGGACTGTGAGGACAGGATTGGAGAGGAGAGGGTAGAAGTGGAGGGGAGCGGGGAACGGGAGTGGAGGAGGGGAGTAGGGTAGGGAAGTTGTAGAGGGCAGTGGGGTAGGGGAGTTGGTGAGTGGAGTGGGATCGACGAGTGGGGTAGGGGAGTGGGGTAGGCGAGTGGGGTAGGGGAGTAGGGTAGGGGAGTGGGGTAGGGGAGATGTAGAGGGAAGTGGGGTAGGGGAGTAGGTTAGGGGAGTAGGGGAGGGGAGTGGGGTTGGGGATCTGGTGAGGGGAGTGGGGTCGATGAGTGGGGTAGTGGAGAGGCGAGTTGGGGTAGGGAGTGGGGCGGGGAGTGGCGGAGGGGAGTGGGGTCCGGGAGTCAGGGAGGGGAGTGGGGTTGAGGAGTGTGGTAGGGAGTGGCGGAGGGGAGTGGGGTAGGGGATTGGCTGAGGGGAGTTGGTCAGGGGAGCGGGGTAGGGGAAAGGGGGAGGGGAGTTAGGGAGCGGAGTGGGGGAGGGGAGTGGGTAGATAGTTTGTAAGGGGAGTGGTAAAGGGGTGTGGGAGAGGGGAGTGGGGAGGAGAGTTGGGGAACGGAGTGGGGGAGGGGGGTTGGGGAGGAGTGTGAGGAGGGGAGTGCGGTAGGGGAGTTTGGGAGGGGAGTGTAGTAGGGGAATGGGGGAGTGGAGTTGTGGATGGGAGTGGGGGAGGAGATTGAGGGAGGGGGGTTGGGGAGATGAGTTGGGGAGGGGTATGGGATAGGGGAGGGAGGGAGCGCGGTTGGGGAGATGAGTTGGGGAGGGGAGTGGTGTTGGGGAATGGGGGAGTGGAGTTGTGGATGGGAGTGGGGGAGGAGATTGAGGGAGGGGGGTTGGGGAGATGAGTTGGGGAGGTGTATGGGATAGGGGAGGGAGGGAGCGCGGTTGGGGAGATGAGTTGGTGAGGGGAGTGGTGTAGGGGAGTGGGGGATGGGAGTGAGGAGGGGGTTGGGGAGGTGAGTTGTGGAGGTGAGTGGGTAGCGGAGTGGGGTAGGGGAGTGTGGTTGAGGAGTGGGGTGGGGGAGTTTGGGAGGG
This sequence comes from Heterodontus francisci, assembly GCF_036365525.1. Lineage (NCBI taxonomy): Eukaryota > Metazoa > Chordata > Chondrichthyes > Heterodontiformes > Heterodontidae > Heterodontus > Heterodontus francisci. The sequence continues at coordinate 3,520,296 of NW_027141156.1, read as the reverse complement.
GATATGTGGAGAGGAGCGGGCGAGGGGTGTGAGGGAGGGGGTTGGGGAGATCAGCTTGGGAGGACAGTGGGGTAGCGGAGTGGGGTAGGGGAGTGGGGTCGGGGAGTTGGGGAGGGGAGTTGGGGAGGGGAGTGGGGCTGGGGAGTTGTGGAGGTCAGGGGAGTGAGGAGTGGGGTCGGGGAGTGGGGTAGAGAAGTGGAGTAGGGGAGTGAGGTAGGGGAGTGGGGTTGGGGAGTGGGGGAGTGGCGGAGGGGAGTGGGGTATGGGACTGGGGTTGGGGAGTGGGGGAGCGGAGTGGGGTCATTGAGTGGGGCTGGGAAGAGGGGCTGGGAAGTGCGGTAGGGGAGTGGGGTAGGAGAGTGGGGTAGGGGAGTGCAGTAGGGGAGTGGGGAGGGGTGTGCGGGAGCGGAGTGGGGTAGGGGAGTGGGTGTGGAGAGTGGGGGAGGGGAGTTTGTGAGGGGAGTGGGGTAGGGAAGCTGGTAAGGGGATTGGGGGAAAGGAGTGGGGGAGCGGAGTGGGGTCGGGGAGTGGGGTAGGGGATTTGGGAAGGGGAGTAGGGGAGAGGAGTAGGGGAGGGTAGTGGGGTTGGGGAGTGGGGTAGGGGAGATGGTGAGGGGAGTGTGGTCGACGATTGGGGAAGTGGAGAGGTGGAGGGGAGTTGGGGAATTGATTGGGGCAGCGCAGTGGGGTAGGACAGTGGGGTAGGGCAGTGGGGTAGGGGAGTTGGGGAGGGGAGGAGGGTAGGGGAGTGGGGTACGGGAGTCGGGGAGGGGAGTGGGGTTGGGGAGTGGGTTAGGGAGTGGTTGAGGGGAGTGGCTGAGGGGAGTTGGTCAGGGGAGTGGGGAAGGGGAGTGGGGTAGGGGAGAGGGGGAGGGGAGTTGGGGCGGGGAGTGGGGGAGGGTAGTGGGGTAGATAGTTGGTGAGGGGAGTGGGGAAGGGGTGTGGGACAGGGGACTGGGGGAGGGGAGTGGGGAGGAGAGTTGGTGAGGGGAAAGGGGAAGGGGAGTCTGTTAGGGGAGTGGGCAAGGTGAGTGGGGGAGGGGAGTGTGGTAGGGGTGTGGGGGAGGGGATTGGAGAGGGGAGTTGGGGAACGGAGTGGGGGAGGGGAGAGTGGGCGCGGAATCGGGGAAGGTAGTGGGGATGGGAGTTGGGGAGTTGGGTAGAGGGTTGGGGAGGGGAGTGGGGGAGGGGAGGGGGGTATGAGAGCGGGGAGGGGAGTTGGGGAGGGGAGTGAGTAGGGGGTGGGGGAGGGGGGTTGGGGAGATGAGTTGGGGAGAGGTGTGGGAATGGGGAGGGAGGGAGCGGGGTTGGGGAGATGAGTTGGGTAGGGGAGTGGGGTACGGGAGTGGGGGAGGGGAGTGTGGTAGAGGAGTGGGTTGGGGGAGTTTGGGAGGGGAGTTGTGGAGAGGAGCGGGGGAGGGGTGTGAGGGAGGGGGTTGGGGAGATCAGCTTGGGAGGGCAGTGTGGTAGGGGAATGGGGTAGGGCAGTGGGGTAGGGGAGTGTGATTGGGGTGTGGTGGAGGTGAGTGCGGTGGGGCGTGCGGGAGGGGAGTGGGGGAGCGGAGTCGGGTAGGGGAGTGGGGTAGGGGAGTGGGGGAGGGGAGTGTGGTAGAGGTGTGGGGTGGGGGAGCGGAGTGGGGTATGGGATTGGGGTTAGGGAGTGGGGGAGGGGGAGGGGAGTGGGGGTGCGGAGTGGCGTCACTGAGTGTAGTCGGGGAGTGGGGGAGTGGAGTGGGGGAGTGATGTGGGGGAGTGGAGTGGGGAAGGGGAGTAGGGGAGGGGAGTGCAGTAGAGGAGTGCGGAGGGGAGTGCGGGAGCGGAGTGGGGTAGGGGAGTGGGTAAGAGAGTGGGGTAGGGGAGTTGGGGAGGAGACTGGTGCAGGGGCCCGTGATTGGGGAGTGGGGGAGTGGAGTTGGGTCGGGGAGTGGGGTGAGGTGTCGGGGATTGGAGTGGGGTAGGGGAGTGGGGGAATGGAATGGGGGTGGGCACTTGGGAAGATGAGTGGGGTAGGGCAGTGGGGTCGGGGAGTGGGGTATGGGAGCGGGGGAGGGGAGTTGGGGAGGGGAGTGGAGTTTGGTGAGCGTGAGTGGAAGGGAGTAGGGGAGTGGTGGAAGAGAGTGAGGTTAGGGGTGTAGGGGAGTGGAGTGGGGTAGGGGAGTCGGGGAAAGGAGTGGGATAGCGGAGTTGCGGAGGGGAGTGGGTAGGTGAGTTGGGAAGGGGAGTGATGACGGGGAGTGGGGTAGTAGAGCGGTTTGGCGAAGGGGAGTGGGGTTGGGGAGTATGCGAGTGTAGTTGGGTTGGGGCTGGTGTGGGATGTAGGGGAGTGGAGTGGGGTAGGGGAGTGGGGGAAGGGAGTGGGGTTGGGGATTGGGAGGGGATTGCGGGAGCGGAGTGGGGTAGGGGTGTGCGTAAGGGAGTGGGGTAGGGAGTTGGGGAGGAGACTGGTGTAGGAGCGTGGGCTTGGGGAGTAGCGGAGTGGAGTTGGGTCGGGGAGTGATGTAGGGTGTGGGGGAGTGGTGTGGGGTAGGGGAGTGGGGGAAGGGAAAAGGGGTTGGGAACATTGGGTGGGGAGTGGGGTAGGGGAGTTGGGAAGGGGAGTGGTGTCCAGGAGTGGGGTAGGGGAGCGGGGGAGGGGAGGTCGGGAGGGCAGCTGGGGAGGGGAGTGTTGTATTGGGCGGGGGAGGGGAGTTTGAGCGGGGAGTGGGGGAGCTGAGTGGGGTATGGGAGTGGGGTAGTGGAGGGTTTGTGAGTAGGTGGAAGGAAGGGGAGTGGGATAAGGGAATGGGGAAGGGGCGTGCGGTAAGGGAGTGGGGTAGGGGAGTTGGGGAGGGGAGTGGAGTAGTGGAATGTGGGAAGGGAGTTTTTGAGTGGATTGGGGTAGGGGTGTGGCAAGGGGAGTGGGGTAGTGGAGTGGTGTAGGGGAGTGTGGGAGGATAGATGGGAAGGGGAGTGGGGTAGGGGAGGGCACTGAGGAGATGGAGGGAAGCGGAGTGGTGGAGGGGAGTGGGGTAGGGGTGTGGGGGAGGGGAGTGGGGTGGTGGGCGGGGGAGGGGAGTGGAGTAGGTAAGTGGGGGAGGATCGTGTGGGAGGGGTGTGGGGGAGGGGAGTAGGGGAGGGGAGTTGTGTAGGGGAGTGGGGGTGGGGAGTTAGGGAGGGGATTGACGGAGGGGTGGTTGGGAGGGGAGTGGGGTAGGGGAGTGGGGGAGGGGAATGGGGAGGGAAGTTGAGGAGGGGTGTTAGGTAGGGGTGTGGGGTAGGGGAGTGGGGGTGGGGAGTGGGGGAGGAGGGTATGGTTGGTCATTGGGGTAGGGGAGTGGGGGAGGGGTATGGTTGATGTGGAGTGGGGTAGGGGAGTGGGGGAAAGGAATGGGGTTGGGGTCTTGGGGAGGGGAGTGGGGTAGGGGAGTTGGGAAGAGGTGTAGGGTCGAGGATTGGGGTTGTAGCGCGGGGGAGGGGAGTTGGGGAGGGGAGTGTTGTAAGGGGTGGGGGAGGGGTGTGGGGAAATGGAGTTGGGGAGGGGAGTGGGGGAGCAGAGTGGGGTAGGGGATTGGGGTGGGGGAGGGCTGTGAGGAGGTGGAAGTAAGGGGCGTGGGGGAAGGGAGTGGTAGGGGAGTGTGGAAGGGTTGTGGGGTAGGGGAGTGGCCGAGAGGAGTGGGGCAGTGGAGTGGGGGAGGGGAGTGAGGTATGGGAGTGGGTAGGGGAGTCGGGGAGGGGAGTTGGGGAGGGGTGTTGGGTTGGGGTGTGGGGTAGGGGAGTGGGGCTGGGGAGTGGGGGAGGAGAGTGTGGTATGGGATTGGGGTAGGGGAGTGGGGGAGGGGTATGGGGAGGGGAGTGGGGGTGGGGAGTTGGGGAAGAGATTGGCGGAGGGGAGTTTGGGAGGGGAGTGGGGTAGGGGAGTGGGGGAGGGGAATGGGGAGGGAAGTTGGGGAGGGAAGTTGAGGAGGGCTGTTGGGTAGGGGTGTGGGGTAGGGGAGTGGGGGTGGGGAGTGGGGGAGGAGAATATGGTTGGGCATTGGGGTAGGGGAGTGGGGGAGGGGTATGGGGGTGTGGAGTGGGGTAGGGGAGTGGGGGAAGGGTATGGGGAGGGGACTGGGAGAGGGGAGTTGGGGAGGGGAGTGGTCGAGTGGAGTGGGGGAGGCGAGTGGGGGAGGGGAGTTGGGTAGGGGTGTTCGGGAGGGGAGTGGGGTAGGCGAGTTGTGGAGGGGAGTTGGGGAGAGCGTTGAGGAGGAGAGTGGGGAAGGGGAGGGCAGTGAGGAGTTGGAGGGATGGGGAATATTCCAACACACTCCTGGACGCTCTCCCACATTTTACCCTCCATAAACTTGAGATCATCCAAAACTCTGCTGCCTGTGTCCTTTCTCAAACCAAGTCCTGTTCACGCATCACCACTGTACTCGCTGACCTACATGGGCTCACAGTTAAACAGCACCTCAATTTTAAAACCCTCACACATGTTTTCAAATCCCTCCTTGCCGTCACCCCTCACTATCTCTATAACCACTTCCAGCCCTACAAGACCCGGAGTGATCAGAGATCATCTAATTCTGACACCTTGAACATCCCTGATTTTCATTGCTCCACCACAGGTGGCCGTGTCTTCAGCTGTCAAGTGTTTGGAAGTATTTGGAAATCCGTCCCTAATCCTCTCCTCCTCTCTCCCTCACCTTCCGTGCTTCAGACACATCTTAAAACCCAGCTCTTAGATCAAGCTTTTGGTCATCTGCCCTGATATCTCCCCATGTGACGCAGTGTGAAATGTTACTGTGTAATACTCCTGTGAACAGCCGTGGAACATGTGCTGACATTAAAGGTGCTATGTAAATACAAGTTGTTGTTGAGTTGGACATATATCACAATTCCTCCATCATGACTGGGTGAAAATACCGTAACTCCTTCCCCAACACCATTGTGGGATCACCTTCACCATACAGACTGCAGTGGTTCAAGGTGATGGACCAGCATCACCTTCTCAATGGACAACTGGGGATGGACAATATCTGCTGGTCTAGTGACAGCCACATCCTAACAATGAAGTCAAACATCTGTCTGAGTAAAATGGATGAAAAGTCTTTACACAAATAGAGTCATAGAGAGATACAGCACTGAAACAGGCCATTCGGCCCACCGAGTCTAAGCTGACCAACAACACCAATTGAGATAAATCCTACATTAATCCTATATTCCCTATTACATCCCCACCAACCTCCTACGACCTAACGACAGTGGGGAGAATTTACAATGACCAATTTATCTATCAACCTGCAAGTCTTTATAGACCGGTGAGCCTGACGTCAGTGGTAGGGAAGCTGCTGGAGAAGTTACTGAGGGACAGGATCTATTCCCATCTGGAAGAAAATGGGCTTATCAGTGATAGGCAACATGGTTTTGTGCAGGGAAGGTCATGTCTTACCAACTAAATAGAATTCTTTGAGGAAGTGACAAAGTTGATTGATGAGGGAAGGGCTGTAGATGTCATATACATGGACTTCAGTAAGGCGTTTGATAAGGTTCCCCATGGTAGGCTGATGGAGAAAGTGAAGGCGCATGGGGTCCAAGGTGTACTAGCTAGATGGATAAAGAACGGGCTGGGCAACAGGAGACAGAGAGTAGCAGTGGAAGGGAGTTTCTAAAAATGGAGATGTGTGACCAGTGGTGTTCCACAGGGATCCGTGCTGGGATCACTGTTGTTTGTGATATACATAAATGATTTGGAGGAAAGTATAGGTGGTCTGATTAGCAAGTTTGCAGACGACACTAAGATTGGTGGAATAGCAGATACTGAAGGGGACTGTCAGAGAATACAGCAGAATATAGATAGACTGGAGAGTTGGGCAGAGAAATGGCAGATGGAGTTCAATCAGGGCAAATGCGAGGTGATGCATCTTGGAAGATCCAATTCAAGAGTGAACTATACAGTAAATGGAAAAGTCCTGGGGAAAATTGATGCACAGAGAGATTTGGGTGTTCAGGTCCATTGTTCCCTGAAGGTGGCAACGCAGGTCAATAGAGTGGCCAAGAAGGCATACCTTCCTTGCTTTCCTTCATCGGACGGGGTATTGAGTACAAGAGTTGGCAGGTCATGTTACAGTTGTATAGGACTTTGGTTCAGCCACATTTGGAATACTGCGTGCAGATCTTGTCGCCACATTACCAAAAGGATGTGGATGCTTTGGAGAGGGTGCAGAGGAGATTCACCAGGATGTTGCCTGGTATGGAGGGCGCTAACTATGAAGAAAGGTTGAGTAGAATAGGATTATTTTCATTAGAAAGATGAAGGTTGAGGTGGGACCTGATTGAGGTGTACAAAATCATGAGAGGTATAGACAGAGTGGATAGCAAGCAGCTTTTTCCCAGAGTGGGGGATTTAATTACAAGGGGACACGAGTTCAAAGTGAAAGGGGAAAAGTTTAGGGGGGATATGCGTGGAAATTTCTTTACGCAGAGCGTGGTGGGTGCATGGAATGCTTTGCCAGCGGAGGTTGTAGACGCGGGCACGATAGCGTCTTTTAAAGTGCATCTAGACAGATACATGAATGAGCAGGAAGTAAAGAGATACAGACCCTTAGAAAATAGGCGAGAGGTTTAGATAGAGGATTAGGATTGGCGCAGGCATGGAGTGCCGAAGGGCCTGTTCCTGTGCTGTAATTTTCTTTGTTCTTTCTTCTTTGTCAGTGGGAGGAAACCAGAGCACCTAGCTGAAAGCCACATGGTCACAGGGAGAACTTGCAAACTCCAGACAGGCAGTACCCAGAATTGAACATGCGGCACTGAAGCAGTGAGGATGTGGCAGTACCCAGAACTGAACACGGGTCACTGGACCTGTGAGGCTGTGGCAGTACCCAGAACAGAACACGGATCACGGGAGCAGTGAGACTGTGGCAGTACCCTGAACTGTACCCGGGTCACTGGAGCTGTGAGGCTGTGGCAGTACCCAGAACTGAACCCGGGTCACTGGAGCTGTGAGGCTGCTGCAGTACCTGAAACTGAACCCGGGACACCGTAGCTGTTAGGCTGTGGCAATATTCAGAATAGAACCCAAGTCGCTGGAGCTGTGAGACCGTGGCACTATGCAGAACAGAACCCAGGTCACTGGAGCTGTGAGGCTGTGAGGCTGTGGCGGTACCCAGAACCGAAACTGGGTAACTTGGAGCTGTGAGGCTGCGGCAGTACCCTGAACAGAACCCGGGTCTCTGGAGCTGTGAGGCTGTGGCGGTGCCCAGAACCAAACACGCGTCACTGGAGCTGTGAGGCTGTGGCAGAACACAGAACCGAAACCGGATCACGTGAGCTGTGAGGCTGTGGCAGTACCCAGAATAGAACACGGGTCACTGGAGCTTTGAGACTGTGGCAGTACCCAGAACCAAACCTGAGTAACTGGAGCTGTGGAGCTACGGCAGTACCCGGAACCTAACCCGGGTCACCGGGGCTGTGAAGCTGCGACAGTAGCCAGAACTGAATCTAGGTCACTGGAGCTGTGAGGCTGAGGCAGTACCCGGAACAGAATTTAGGTCACTGGAGCTGTGAGTCTGTGGCAGTACCCAGAACAGAACACCGGTCTCTGGAGCTGTGAGACTCTGGCAGTACCCAGAACTGAACCAGGGTCACTGGAGCTGTGAGGCTGCTGCAGTAACCGGAACTGAGCCCGGGGCACCGGAGCTGTTAGGCTGTGGCAGTATTCAGAACAGAACACGGTTCGCTGCAGCTGTGAGACCGTGGCAATACGCAGAACAGAACACGGTTCACTGGAGCTGTGAGACTCTGGCAGTACCCAGAACTGAACGCGGGTCACTGGAGCTGTGAGACTGTGGCAGTACCCGGAACAGAATTTGGGTCGCTGGAGCTGTGATTCTGGGGCAGTAGCCGGAACAGAATACGGGTCACAGGAGCTGTGAGACTGTGGCAGTACCCAGAACAGAACACGGGTCACTGGAGCTGTGAGGCTCTGGCAGTACCCAGAGCTGAACACTGGTCACTGGAGCTTTGAGACTGTGGCAGAACCCAGAACCGAACCTGAGTAACGGGAGCTGTGAAGCTGCGGCAGTACCCGGAACCTAACCCGGGTCACCGGGGCCGTGAAGCTGCGGCAGTACCCAGAACTGAATCTAGGTCACTGGAGCTGTGAGGCTGCTGCAGTACCCGGAAATGAATTTGGCTCACAGGAGCTGTGAGTCTGTGGCAGCACCCAGAACAGAACACGGGTCACTGGAGCTGTGAGACTCTGGCAGTACCCAGAATTGAACCCGGGTCACTGGTGCTGTGAGGCTGTGGCAGTACCCGGAACTGAACCCGGGACACCGGAGCTGTTAGGCTGTGGCAGTATTCAGAACAGAACCCGGGTCGCTGGAGCTGTGAGACAGTGGCAGTACCCAGAACAGAACACGCGTCACTGGAGCCGTGAGGCTGTGGCGGTACCCAGAACCGAACCCGGCTCACTTGGAGCTGTGAGGCTGCGGCAGTACCCTGAACCGAACCGGGGTCTCTGGAGCTGTTAGGCTGTGGCAGTACTCAGAATAGAAACCGGCTCGCTGGAGCTGTGCGACTGTGGCAGTACCCAGAACCGTACCCGCGTCACTGTAGCTGTGAGGCTGTGGCAGAACCCAGATCCGAAACCGGATTACGTGAGCTGTGAGGCTGTGGCAGTACCCAGAACAGAACCCGCGTCACTGGAGCTGTGAAACTGTGGCAGAACCTGGAACCGAACCCGGATCACGTGAGCTGTGAGGCTGTGGCAGTAACCAGAACAGAACACGGGTCACTGGAGCTTTGAGACTGTGGCAGTACCCAGAACCGAACCTGAGTTACTGGAGATGTGAGTCTGTGGCAGTACCCAGAACAGAACATGGGTCACTGAAGCTGTGAGACTCTGGCAGTACCCAGAATTGAACCAGGCTCACTGGAGCTGTGAGGCTGCTGCAGTACCCGGAATTAAGCACGGGACACCGGAGCTGTTAGGCTGTGGCAGTATTCAGAACAGAACCCGGGTCGCTGGAGCTGTGAGACCGTGGCAGGACCCAGAACTGAACCCGGGTCGCTGGAGCTGTGAGACTCTGGCAGTACCCAGAGCCGAACCCGGATCACGGAAGCTGTGAGGCTCTGGCAGTGCCCAGAACTGAACCTCTGTCACTGGAGCTGTGAGGCTGTGGCAGTACCCGGAACAGAATTTGGGTCACTGGAGCTGTGCGTCCGTGGCAATACCCAGAACAGAACACGGGTCACTGGAGCTGCGAAACTCTGGCAGTACCCAGAACTGAACGCGGGTCACTGGAGCTGTGAGACGGTGGCAGTACCCAGAACTGAACGCGGGTCACTGGAGCTGTGTGGCTGCTGCAGTACCCGGAACTGAAACCGGGACACCGGAGCTGTTAGGCCGTGGCGGTATTCAGAACAGAACCCGGGACGCTGGAGCTGTGAGACTGTGGTAGTACCCAGAACTGAACACGGGTCGCTGGAACTGTGAGACTCCAGCAGTACCCAGAACTGAACCCGGGTCACTGGAGCTTTGAGACCGTGGCAGTACCCAGAACTGAACGCGGGTCGCTGGAGCTTTGAGACTCCGGCAGCACCCAGAACTGAACCTTGGTCACTGCAGCTGTGAGGCTGTGGCCGTACCCGGAACAGAACACGGGTCACTGGAGCAGTGAGACTCTGGCAGTACCCAGAACAGACACCAGGTCACTGGAGCTGTGAGACTGTGGCAGTACCCAGAACTGAACCCGGGTCACTGGAGCTGAGAGGCCGCTACAGTACCCGGAATTAAACCCGGGACAAAGGAGCAGTAGGCTGCGGCAGTAACCGGAACTGAACCCAGGACACTGGAGTTGAGAGGCTGCGGTAGTTCCTGGAACTGAACCCGGGCCACTGGAGCTGTGAGACTGTGGCAGTACCCAGAACCGAACCCGGATCACAGGAGCTGTGAAGCTCTGCAGGTACCCAGAACTGAACACGGGTCAGTGGAGCTTTGAGATTGTGGCAGTACCCAGAACCGAACCTGAGTAACGGGAGCGGTGAAGATGCGGCAGTACCCAGAACTGAACCTCTGTCACTGGAGCTGTGAGGCTGTGGCAGTACCCGGAACAGAATCTGGGTCACTGCAGCTGTGCGTCCGTGGCAATACCCAGAACAGAACACGGGTCACTGGAGCTGTGAGACACTGGCAGTACCCAGAACAGAACGCGGGTCACTGGAGCTGTGAGACTGTGGCAGTACCCAGAACTGAACCCGTGTCATTTGAGCTGTGAGGCTGTGGCAGTACCCAGAACAGAACACTGGTCACTGGAGCTGTGAGACTCTGGCAGTACCCGGAACTGAACGCGGGTCACTGGAGCTGTGATACTGTATCAGTACACGGAACTGAATTTGGGTCGCTGGAGCTGTGAGTCTGTGGCAGTACCCAGAACAGAACACGGGTCACTGGAGCTGTGAGAATCTGGCAGTACCCAGAACAGAACACGGGTCACTGGAGCTTTGAGACTGTTTCAGTACCCGGAACAGAATTTGGGTCGCTGGAGCTGTGAGTCTGTGGCAGTACCCAGAACAGAACACTGGTCACTGGAGCTGTGAGACTCTGGCAGTACCCAGACCTGAACCCGGGTCACAGGAACTGTGAGCCTGTGGCAGAACCCAGAACCGAACCCGGATCACGGGAGCTGTGAGGCTGTGGCTGTACCCAGAACAGAACAAGGGTCACTGGAGCTGTAAAGCTGTGGCAGTACCCAGAACTGAACCTAGGTCACTGGAGCTGTGAGGCTGTGGCAGTTCCTGGAACAGAATCTGATTGACTGGAGCTGTGAGACTGTGGCAGTACCCAGAACAGAACCCGGGTCACTGGAGCTGTGAGGCTGATGCAGTACCAGGAACTGAACCCGGGACACTGGAGCTGTGAGGCTGTGTCATTGCCCAGAACTGAACACGGGTCGCTGGAGCAGTGAGGCTGTGGCAGTACGCAGAACTGAACCCGGGTCACTGGAGCTGTGAGGCTGCGGCAGCACCCAGAACCCAACATGAGTAACGGGAGCTGTAAAGCTACGCCAGTACCCGGAACTGAACCTCGGTCGCTGGAGCTGTGGGGCTGTGGCAGTACACAGAACAGAACCCGGGTCGCTGGAGCTGTGAGGCTGCTGCAGTACCCGGAACTGAACACGGGACACTGGAGCTGTGAGGCTGTGGCAGTATTCAGAACAGAACCCGGGTCGCTGGACCTGTGAGACCGTGGCAGTACCCAGAACTGAACACGGGTCGCTGGAGCTGTGAGGCTGTGGCAGTACCCAGAACTGAACCCGGGTCACTGGTGCTGTGATGCTGTGGCAATACCCAGAACAGAGCACGGGTCACTGGAGCTGTGAGGCTTCTGCAGTACCCAGAACTGAACCCGGGACACTGGAGCTGTTAGGCTGTGGCAGTATTCATAACAGAACCCGGGTCGCAGGAGCAGTGAGACTGTCGCAGTACCCAGAACAGAACACGGGTCACTGGAGCTGTGAGACTCTGGCAGTATTCAGAACACAACCCGGGTCGCTGGAGCTGTGAGGCTGTCGCAGTACCCGGAACTGAACCCGGGACACCGGAGCTGTTAGGCTGTGGCAGTATTCAGAACAGAACCCGGGTCGCTAGAGCTGTGAGACCGTGGCAGTACCCAGAACAGAACCCGGGTCACCAGAGCTGTGAGGCTGTGGCGGTGTCCAGAACAGAACCCGGGTCACTGGAGCTGTGAGGCTGCGGCAGTACCCTGAACCGAATCCGGGTCTCTGGAGCTGTGAGGCTGCGGCAGTATTCAGAATATCACCCGGGTCGCTGGAGCTGTGCAACTGTGGCAGTACCCAGAACAGAACCCGGGTCACTGGAGCTGTGAGGCTGTGGCGGTACCCAGAACCGAACCCGCGTCACTGGAGCTGTGAGGTTCTGGCAGAACCCAGAACCGAACCCGGATCACGTGAGGTGTTAGGCTGTGGCAGTACCCAGAACAGAACAAGGGTCACTGGAGCTTTGAGACTGAGGCAGTACCAAGAACCGAACCTGAGTAACTGGAGCTGTGAAGCTACGGCAGTACCCGGAACCTAACACGGGTCTCCGGGGCTGTGAAGCTGCGGCAGTACCCAGAATTGAACCTCTGTCACTGGAGCTGTGAGGCTGTGGCAGTAACCAGAACAGAATTTGTGTTACTGGAGCTGTGAGTCTGTGGCAGTACCCAGAACAGAACACGGGTCACTGGCGGTGTGAGACTCTGGCAGGACCCAGAACTGAACCCGGGTCACTGGAGCTGTGAGGCTGATGCATTACCCGGAACTGAGCACGGGACACCGGAGCTGTTAGGCTGTGGTAGTATTCAGAACAGAACCCGGGTCGCTAGAGCTGTAAGACCGTGGCAGTACCCAGACCTGAACCCGGGTCGCTGGAGCTGTGAGGCTTTGGCAGTTCCCAGAACTGAACACGGGTCACTGGAGCTTTGAAACTGTGGCAGGACCCAGAACCGAACCTGAGTAACGGGAGCTGTGAAGCTGCGGCAGTACCCAGAACTGAACCTCTGCCACTGGAGCTGTGAGGCTGTGGCAGTGCCCGGAAAAGAATCTGGGTCACTGGAGCTGTGCGTCCGTGGCAATACCCAGAACAGATCACGGGTCACTGGAGCTGTGCGACTGTGGCAGCACCCGGAACAGAATTTCGGTCACTGGAGCTGTGAGTCTGTGGCAGTACCCAGAACAGAACACGGTTCATTGGAGCTGTGAGACTGTGGCAGTACCCATAACAGAACATGGATCACTGGAGCTCTGAGACTCTGGCAGTACCCAGAAACGAACCCGGGTCACGGGAGCTGTGAGGCTCTGGCAGCACCCAGAACTTAATGCGGGTCACTGGAGCTTTGAGACTGTGGCAGTACCCAGATCCGAACCTGAGTAACGGGAGCTGTGAACCTGCGGCTGTACCCAGAACTGAACCTCTTTCACTGGAGCTGTGATTCTGTGGCAGTATCCGGAACAGAACACGGGTCACTGGAGCTGTGAGACTCTGGCAGTACCCAGAACTGAACGCGGGTCACTGGAGCTGTGAGGCTGTGGCAGTACCCAGAACTGAACGCGGGTCACTGGAGCTGTGAGGATGCTGCAGTAACCGGAACTGAACCCGGGACACCGGAGCTGTTAGGCCGTGGTGGTATTCAGAACAGAACCCGGGTCGCTGGAGCTGTGAGACCGTGGGTGTATCCAGAACTGAACCCGGGTCGCTGGAGCTGTGAGACTCCGGCAGTACACAGAACTGAACCCGGGTCACTGGAGCTGTGAGACTGCCGCTGTACCCACAACCGAACCCGGGTCACTGGAGCTGTGAGGCTGCGGCAGCACCCAGAACCCAACATGAGTAACTGGAGCTGTGAAGCTACGGCAGTACCCGGAACCTAACACGGGTCTCCGGGGCTGTGAAGCTGCGGCAGTAGCCAGAATTGAACCTCTGTCACTGGAGCTGTGAGGCTGTGGCAGTAACCAGAACAGAATTTGTGTCACTGGAGCTGTGAGTCTGTGGCAGTACCCAGAACAGAACACGGGTCACTGGCGGTGTGAGACTCTGGCAGGACCCAGAACTGAACCCGGGTCACTGGAGCTGTGAGGCTGATGCATTACTCGGAACTGAGCACGGGACACCGGAGCTGTTAGGCTGTGGTAGTATTCAGAACAGAACCCGGGTCGCTAGAGCTGTAAGACCGTGGCAGTACCCAGACCTGAACCCGGGTCGCTGGAGCTGTGAGGCTTTGGCAGTTCCCAGAACTGAACACGGGTCACTGGAGCTTTGAAACTGTGGCAGAACCCAGAACCGAACCTGAGTAACGGGAGCTGTGAAGCTGCGGCAGTACCCAGAACTGAACCTCTGCCACTGGAGCTGTGAGGCTGTGGCAGCACCCGGAACAGAATTTCGGTCACTGGAGCTGTGAGTCTGTGGCAGTACCCAGAACAGAACACGGTTCATTGTAGCTGTGAGACTGTGGCAGTACCCATAACAGAACATGGATCACTGGAGCTCTGAGACTCTGGCAGTACCCAGAAACGAACCAGGGTCACGGGAGCTGTGAGGCTCTGGCAGCACCCAGAACTTAATGCGGGTCACTGGAGCTTTGAGACTGTGGCAGTACCCAGATCCGAACCTGAGTAACGGGAGCTGTGAACCTGCGGCTGTACCCAGAACTGAACCTCTTTCACTGGAGCAGTGATTCTGTGGCAGTATCCGGAACAGAACACGGGTCACTGGAGCTGTGAGACTCTGGCAGTACCCAGAACTGAACGCGGGTCACTGGAGCTTTGAGGCTGTGGCAGTACCCAGAACTGAACGCGGGTCACTGGAGCTGTGAGGATGCTGCAGTAACCGGAACTGAACCCGGGACACCGGAGCTGTTAGGCCGTGGTGGTATTCAGAACAGAACCCGGGTCGCTGGAGCTGTGAGACCGTGGGTGTATCCAGAACTGAACCCGGGTCGCTGGAGCTGTGAGACTCCGGCAGTACACAGAACTGAACCCGGGTCACTGGAGCTGTGAGACTGCCGCTGTACCCACAACCGAACCCGGGTCACTGGAGCTGTGAGGCTGCGGCAGCACCCAGAACCCAACATGAGTAACTGGAGCTGTAAAGCTACGGCAGTACCCGGAACCAAACCCGGGTCACCGGGGCTGTAAAGCTGCGGCACTACCGAGAACTGACCTTCGGTCGCTGGAGCTGTGAGGCTGTGGCCGTACCCGGAACAGAACACGGGTCACTGGAGCTGTGAGACACTGGCAGTACCCAGAACTGAACCCGGGTCACTGGAGCTGTGAGACTCTGTCAGTACCGAGAACTGAACCCGGGTCACTGGAGCTGAGAGGCTGCTACACCACCGGGAACTGAACCCGGGACAAAGTAACTGTGAGCCCACGGCAGTACCCGGAACTGAACCCAGGACACTGGAGTTGTGAGGCTGCGGTAGTTCCTGGAACTGAACCCGGGTCACTGGAGCTGTGAGGCTGTGGCAGTATTCAGAACAGAACGCGGGTCACTGGAGCTGTGAGAACGTGGCAGGACCCAGAACTGAACCCGGGTCGCTGGAGCTGTGAGCCTGTGGCAGTACCCAGAACTGAAACCAGGACACTGGAGTTGTGAGGCTGCGGCAGTTCCCGGAACTGAAATAGGGCCACTGGAGCAGTGAGGCTGTGGCAGTACCCAGAACTGAACCCGGGTCACTGGAGCTGTGAGGCTGCGGCAGCACCCAGAACCCAACATGAGTAACTGGAGCTGTAAAGCTACGGCAGTACCCGGAACCAAACACGGGTCACCGGAGCTGTGAAGCTGCGGCAGTACCCTGAACCGAATCCGGGTCTCTGGAGCTGTGAGGCTGCGGCAGTATTCAGAATATCACCCGGGTCGCTGGAGCTGTGCGACTGCGGCAGTACCCAGAACAGAACCCGGGTCACTGGAGCTGTGATGCTGTGGCGGTACCCAGATCCGAACCCGCGTCACTGGAGCTGTGAGGCTGTGGCAGAACCCAGAACCGAACCCGGATCACGTGAGGTGTTAGGCTGTGGCAGTACCCAGAACAGAACAAGGGTCACGGGAGCTTTGAGACTGAGGCAGTAACCAGAACCGAACCTGAGTAACTGGAGCTGTGAAGCGACGGCAGGTCCCGGAACCTAACACGGGTCACCGGGGCTGTGAAGCTGCTGCAGTACCCAGAACTGAACCTCTGTCACTAGAGCTGTGAGGCTGTGGCAGTTACCAGAACAGAATTTGTGTCACTGGAGTTGTGAGTCTGTGGCAGTACCCAGAACAGAACACGGATCACTGGCGCGGTGAGACTCTGGCAGGACCCAGAACTGAACCCGGGTCACTGGAGCTGTGAGGCTGCTGTATTACCCGGAACTGAGCACGGGACACCGGAGCGGTAAGACCGTGGCAGTACCCAGAACTTAACCCGGGTCGCTGGAGCTGTGAGGCTCTGGCAGTACCCAGAACTGAAGACGGGTCACTGGAGCATTGAAACTGTGGCAGGACCCAGAACCGAACCTGAGTAACGGGAGCTGTGAAGCTGTGGCAGTACCCGGAACTGAACCCTGGTCACTGGGGCTGTGCGGCTGTGGCAGCACTCAGAACAGATCACGGGTCACTGGAGCTGTGCGACTGTGGCAGTACCCAGAACTGAACGCGGGTCACTGGAGCTGTGAGACTGTGGCAGTACCCGGAACAGAATTTCGGTCACTGGAGCTGTGAGTCTGTGGCAGTACCCAGAACAGAACACGGTTCACTGGAGCTGTGAGACTGTGGCAGTACCCATAACAGAACACGGGTCACTGGAGCTGTGAGACTCTGGCAGTACCCAGAAACGAACCCGGGTCACGGAAGCTGTGAGGCTCTGGCAGCACCCAGAACTGAACGCGGATCACTGGAGCTTTGAGACTGTGGCAGCACCCGAACTGAACCCGGGTTACTGGAGCTGTGAGACTGTGGCAGTACCCAGAACTGAACGCGGGTCACTGGAGCTGTGAGGCTGCTGCAGTAACCGGAACTGAACCCGGGACACCGGAGCTGTTAGGCCGTGGCGGTATTCAGAACAGAACCCGGGTCGCTGGAGCTGTGAGTCCGTGGGTGTACCCAGAACTGAACCCGGGTCGCTGGAGCTGTGAGACTCCGGCAGTACATAGAACTGAACCCGGGTCACTGGAGCTGTGAGACTGGGGCTGTACCCACAACCGAACCCGGGTCAAAGGAGCTGTGAGGCTGCGGCAGCACCCAGAACCCAACATGAGTAACTGGAGCTGTAAAGCTACGGCAGTACCCGGAACCAAACCCGGGTCACCGGAGCTGTGAGACTCTGGCAGTACCCAGAACTGAACCCGGGTCACTGGAGCTGTGAGACTCTGTCAGTACCGAGAACTGAACCCGGGTCACTGGAGCTGAGAGGCTGCTACACCACCGGGAAGTGAACCCGGGACAAAGGAACTGTGAGGCCGCGGCAGTACCCGGAACTGAACCCAGGACACTGGAGTTGTGAGGCTGCGGCAGTTCCTGGAACTGAACCCGGGTCACTGGAGCTGTGAGGCTGTGGCAGTATTCAGAACAGAACCCGGGTCACTGGAGCTGTGAGACCGTGGCAGTACCCAGAACTGAACACGGGTCGCTGGAGCTGTGAGCCTGTGGCAGTACCCAGAACTGAAACCAGGACACTGGAGTTGTGAGGCTGCGGCAGTTCCCGGAACTGAACCCGGGCCACTGGAGCTGTGAGACTGTGGCTTTACCCACAACCGAACCCGGGTCAATGGAGCTGTGAGGCTTCTGCAGTACCCAGAACTGAACACGGGTCACTGGAGCTGTTAAGCTGTGGCAGTATTCATAACAGAACCCGAATCGCAGGAGCTGTGAGACTGTGGCAGTACCCGGAACTGAACCCTGGTCACTGGGGCTGTGCGGCTGTGGCAGCACTCAGAACAGAACACGGGTCACTGGATCTGTGAGACTCTGGCAGTATTCAGAACTGAACCCGGGTCGCTGGAGCTGTGAGGCTGTCGCAGTACCCAGAACCGTACCCGCGTCACTGGAGCTGTGAGCCTGTGGCAGTACCCAGAACAGAACCCGGGTCACTGGAGCTGTGAGCCTGTGGCAGTACCCAGAACAGAACCCGGGTCACTGGAGCTGTGAGCCTGTGGCAGTACCCAGAACCGAACCCGGATCACGTGAGCTGTGAGGCTGTGGCAGTACCCAGAGCAGAACACGGGTCACTGGAGCTTTGAGAATGTGGCAGTTCCCAGAACCGAACCTGAGTAACCGGAGCTGTGAAGCTGCGGCAGTACCCTGAACAGAGCCTCTGTCACTGGAGCTGTGAGGCTGTGGCAGTACCCAGAACAGAATCTGGGTCACTGGAGATGTGAGACACTGGCAGTACCCAGAACTGAACGCGGGTCGCTGGAGCTGTGAGACTGTGGCAGTATTAGGAATAGAACCCGGGTCGCTGGAGCTGTGAGAATGTGGCAGTACACAAAACAGAACCAGGGTCCCTGGAGCTGTGAGGCTGTGGCGGTACCCAGAACCGAACCCGCGACACTGGAGCTGTGAGCCTGTGGCAGTACCCACAACAGAAACTAGGTCACTGGAGCTGTGAGGCTGTGGCAGTACCCAGAACTGAACCCGGGTCACTGGAGCTGTGAAGCAGCTGCAGTACCCGGAACTGAACCCGGGACACCGGAGCTGTTAGGCTGTGGCAGTATTCAGAACAGAACCCGGGTCGCTGGAGCTGTGAGACCATGGCAGTGCCCAGAGCAGAACCCGGGTCACTGGAGCTGTGAGGCTGTGGCGGTACCCAGAACCGACCCTGGATCACTTGGAGCTGTAAGGCTGCGGCAGTACCCTGAACCGAACCCGGGTCTCTGGAGCGGTGAGGCTGTGGCAGAACCCAGAACCGAACCCGGATCACTTGAGCTGTGAGGCTGTGGCAGTACCCAGAACAGAACACGGGTCACTGGAGCTTTGAGATTGTGGCAGTACCCAGAACCGAACCTGAGTAACTGGAACTGTGAGGCTGCTGCAGTACCCGGAACAGAATATGGGTCACTGGAGCTGTGAGTCTGCGGCAGTACCCAGAACGAAACCCTGGACACTGGAGCTGTGAGGCTGCTGCAGTACTCGCAACTGAGCCCGGGACACCGGAGCTGTGAGTCTGTGGCATTACCCAGATCTGAACCATGGTCGCTGGAGCTGTGAGACTCTGGCAGTACCCAGAACCGAACCCGGATCACGGGAGATGCGAGGCTCTGGCAGTACCCAGAACTGAACACGGGTCGCTGGAGCTTTGAGACTGTGGCAGCACCCAGAACCGAACCTGAGTAACGGGAGCTGTGAAACTGCGGCAGTACCCAGAACTGAACCTCTGTCACTCGAGCTGTGAGGCTGTGGCAGTACCCGGAACAGTATCTGGGTCACTGGAATTGTGAGTATGTGACAACACCCAGAACAGAACACGGGTCACCGGAGCTGTGAAACTCAGGCAGTACCCAGAAATGAACGCGGGTCACTGGAGCTGTGAGACTGTGGCAGTACCCGGAACAGAATTTAGGTCGCTGGAGCTGTGAGTCTGTGGCAGTACCTGGAACAGAACACGGGTCAATGGAGCTTTGAGACCGTGGCAGTACCCAGAACAGAACATGGGTCACTGGAGCTGTGAGGCAGCTGCAGTACCCGGAACTGAACCCGGGACACCGGAGCTGTTAGGCCGTGGCAGTATTCAGAACAGAACCCGGGTCGCTGGAGCTGTGAGACCGTGGCAGTACCCAGAACTGAACCCGGGTCACTGGTGCTGTGAGGTTGTGGCAGTACCCGGAACTGAACCCGGGGCACCGGAGCTATTTGGCTGTGGCAGTATTCAGAACAGAACCCGGGTCACTGGAGCTGTGAGGCTGTGGCGGTACCCAGAACCGAACAAGGGTCACTTGGAGCTATGAGGCTGCGGCAGTACGCTGAACCGAACCCGGGTCTCTGGAGCTGTTAGGCTGTGGCAGTATTCAGAATAGAACCCGGGTCGCTGGAGCTGTGAGACTGTGGCAAACCCAGAACCGAACCCGGATCACGTGAGCTGTGAGGCTGGGGCAGAACCCAGAACCGAAACCGGATCACATGAGCTGTGAGGCTGTGGCAGTACCCAGAACAGAACACGGTCACTGGAGCTTTGAGATTGTGGCAGTATCCAGAACCGAACCTGAGTCACTGGAACTGTGAGGCTGCTGCAGTACCCGGAACTGAGCCCGGGACACAGAAGCTGTGAGTCTGTGGCAGTACCCAGAACAGAACCCAGGTCGCTGGAGCTGTGAGGCCGTGGCATTACCCAGATCTGAATCCGGGTCGCTGGAGCTGTGAGACTCTGGCAGTACCCAGAACCGAACCCGGATCACGGGAGATGCGAGGCTCTGGCAGTACCCAGAACTGAACACGGGTCACTGGAGCTTTGAGACTGTGGCAGTACCCAGAACCGAACCTGAGTAACGGGAGCTGTGAAACTGCGGCAGTACCCAGAACTGAACCTCTGTCACTCGAGCTGTGAGGCTGTGGCAGTACCCGGAACAGTATCTGGGTCACTGGAATTGTGAGTATGTGACAACACCCAGAACAGAACACGGGTCACCGGAGCTGTGAAACTCAGGCAGTACCCAGAAATGAACGCGGGTCACTGGAGCTGTGAGACTGTGGCAGTACCCGGAACAGAATTTAGGTCGCTGGAGCTGTGAGTCTGTGGCAGTACCTGGAACAGATCACGGGTCAATGGAGCTTTGAGACCGTGGCAGTACCCAGAACAGAACACGGGTCACTGGAGCTGTGAGGCTGCTGCAGTACCTGGAACTGAACCCGGGGCACCGGAGCTATTTGGCTGTGGCAGTATTCAGAACAGAACCCGGGTCACTGGAGCTGTGAGGCTGTGGCGGTACCCAGAACCGAACAAGGGTCACTTGGAGCTATGAGGCTGCGGCAGTACGCTGAACCGAACCCGGGTCTCTGGAGCTGTTAGGCTGTGGCAGTATTCAGAACAGAACCCGGGTCACTGGAGCTGGGAGGCTGTGGCGGAACCCAGAACCGAACCCGCGTCACTGGAGCTGTGAGGCTGTGGCAAACCCAGAACCGAACCCGGATCACGTGAGCTGTGAGGCTGGGGCAGAACCCAGAACCGAAACCGGATCACATGAGCTGTGAGGCTGTGTCAGTACCCAGAACAGAACACGGGTCACTGCAGCTGTGAGGCTGCTGCAGTACCGGGAACTGAACCCGAGTCGCTGGAGCTGTGTGGCTGTGGCAGTACCCAGAACAGAACCCGGGTCACTGGAGCTGTGAGACTGGGGCTGCATCCACAACCGAACCCGGGTCACTGGAGCTGTGAGACTGTGGCAGTACCCAGAACCCAACATGAGTAACTGGAGCTGTAAAACTACGGCAGTACCCGGAACCAAACCCGGGTCACCGGAGCTGTGAAGATGCGGCAGTACCTAGAGCTGAACCTAGGTCACTGCAGCTGTGAGGCTGTGGCCGTTTCCGGAACAGAATTTGGGTCACTGGAGCTGTGAGTCTGTGGCAGTTCCCAGAACAGAACACGGGTCACTGGAGCTGTGAGACTCTGGCAGTACCCAGAACTGAACCCGGGTCACTGGAGCTGTGAGGCTCTGGCAGTACCCAGAACTGAGCACGGGACACCGGAGCTGTGAGACTGTGGCATTACCCAGAGCTGAACGCGGGTCACTGGAGCTGTGAGGCTGCTGCAGTGCCCGGAGCTGAACCCGGGAAACCGGAGCTGTTAGGCCGTGGCAGTATTCAGAACAGAACCGGGGTGGCTGGAGCTGTGAGACCGTGGCTGTACCCAGAACTGAACAAGGGTCTCTTGGAGCTGTGAGGCTGCAGCAGTACGCTGAACCGAACCCGGGTCTCTGGAGCTGTTAGGCGGTGGCAGTATTCAGTATAGAACCCGGGACGCTGGAGCTGTGAGGCTGTGGCAGTACCCAGAACAGAACACGGGTCACCAGAGCTGTGAGGCTGTGGCGGAACCCAGAACCGAACCCGCATCACTGGAGCTGTGAGGCTGTGGCAAACCCAGAACCGAACACGGATCACGTGAGCTGTGAGGCTGTGGCAGTACCCAGAACAGAACCCGAGTCACTGGAGCTGTGAGGCTGCTGCAGTACCCAGAACTGAACACGGGGCGCTTGAGCTGTGAGGCTGTGGCAGTACCCAGAACAGAACCCAGGTCACTTGAGCTGTGAGACTGGGGCTGCACCCACAACTGAACCCGGCTCACTGGAGCTGTGAGACTGTGGCAGCAACCAGAACCCAACATGAGTAACTGGAGCTGAAAAGCTACGGCAGTACCCGGAACCAAACCCGGGTCACCGGAGCTGCGAAGCTGCGGCAGTACCCAGAACTGAACCTAGGTCACTGGAGCTGTGAGGCTGTGGCCGTACCGGGAACAGAACACGGGTCACTGGAGCTGTGAGACTCTGGCAGTACCCAGAACTGAACCCGGGTCACTGGAGCTGTAAGACTCTGGCAGTACCCAGAACTGAACCACTATCACTGGAGCTGTGAGGCTGCTGCAGTACCCGGAACTGAGCAAAGGACACCGGAGCTGTTAGGCTGTGGCAGTATTCAGAACAGAACCCGCGTCGCTGGAGCTGTGAGACCGTGGCAGTACCCAGAACTGAACCCGGGTCGCTGGAGCTGTGAGACTGTGGCCGTTTCCGGAACAGAATTTGGGTCACTGGAGCTGTGAGTCTGTGGCAGTTCCCAGAACAGAACACGGGTCACTGGAGCTGTGAGACTCTGGCAGTACCCAGAACTGAACCCGGGTCACTGGAGCTGTGAGGCTCTGGCAGTACCCAGAACTGAGCACGGGACACCGGAGCTGTGAGACTGTGGCATTACCCAGAGCTGAACGCGGGTCACTGGAGCTGTGAGGCTGCTGCAGTGCCCGGAGCTGAACCCGGGAAACCGGAGCTGTTAGGCCGTGGCAGTATTCAGAACAGAACCGGGGTGGCTGGAGCTGTGAGTCCGTGGCTGTACCCAGAACTGAACAAGGGTCTCTTGGAGCTGTGAGGCTGCGGCAGTACGCTGAACCGATCCCGGGTCTCTGGAGCTGTTAGGCGGTGGCAGTATTCAGTATAGAACCCGGGACGCTGGAGCTGTGAGGCTGTGGCAGTACCCAGAACAGAATACGGGTCACCAGAGCTGTGAGGCTGTGGCGGAACCCAGAACCGAACCCGCATCACTGGAGCTGTGAGGCTGTGGCAAACCCAGAACCGAACACGGATCACGTGAGCTGTGAGGCTGTGGCAGTACCCAGAACAGAACCCGAGTCACTGGAGCTGTGAGGCTGCTGCAGTACCCAGAACTGAACACGGGGCGCCTGAGCTGTGAGGCTGTGGCAGTACCCAGAACAGAACCCGGGTCACTTGAGCTGTGAGACTGGGGTTGCACCCACAACTGAACACGGCTCACTGGAGCTGTGAGACTGTGGCAGCAACCAGAACCCAACATGTGTAACTGGAGCTGAAAAGCTACGGCAGTACCCAGAACTGAACCCGAGTCACTGGAGCTGTGAGACTGCTGCAGTACCCAGAACTGAACACGGGGCGCTTGAGCTGTGAGGCTGTGGCAGTACCCAGAACCAAACCCGGGTCACCGGAGCTGCGAAGCTGCGGCAGTACCCAGAACTGAACCTAGGTCACTGGAGCTGTGAGGCTGTGGCCGTACCGGGAACAGAACACGGGTCACTGGAGCTGTGAGACTCTGGCAGTACCCAGAACTGAACCCGGGTCACTGGAGCTGTAAGACTCTGGCAGTACCCAGAACTGAACCACTATCACTGGAGCTGTGAGGCTGCTGCAGTACCCGGAACTGAGCAAAGGACACCGGAGCTGTTAGGCTGTGGCAGTATTCAGAACAGAACCCGCGTCGCTGGAGCTGTGAGACCGTGGCAGTACCCAGAACTGAACCCGGGTCGCTGGAGCTGTGAGTCTCTGGCAGTACCCTGAACCGAACCCGGATCACGGGTGTTGTGAGGCTCTGGCAGTACCCAGAACTGAACACGGGTCACTGGAGCTTTGAGAATGTGGCAGTACCCAGAACCGAACCTGAGTAACGGGAGCTGTGAAGCTGCGGAAGTACCCAGAACTGAACCTCTGACACTGGAGCTGTGAGGCTGCGGCAGTACCCGGAACAGAATTTGGGTCTCTGGAGCTGTGAGTCTGTGGCAGTACCCAGAACAGAACACGGGTCACTGGAGCTGTGAGACTCTGGCAGTACCCAGAACTGAGCACGGGACACCGGAGCTGTTAGGCTGTGGCAGTATTCAGAACAGAACCCGCGTCGCTGGAGCTGTGAGGCTCTGGCAGTACTCTGAACCGAACACGGATCACGGGAGCTGTGAGGCTCTGGCAGTACCCAGAACTTAACACGGGTCACTGGAGCTTTGAGACTGTGGCAGTACCCAGATCCGAACCTGAGTAACGGAGATGTGAAGCTGCGGCAGTACCCAGAACTGAACCTCTGTCACTGGAGCTGTAAGGCTGTGGCAGTACCTGGAACAGAATCTGGGTCATTGGAGCTGTTCTCCGTAGCAATACCCAGAACAGAACACGGGTCACTGGAGCTGTGAGACTCTGGCAGTACCCAGAAATGAACACGGGTCACTGGAGCTGTGAGACTGTGGCAGTGCCCGGAACTGAACGCGGGTCACTGGAGCTGTGAGGCTGCTGCAGTACCCGGAGCTGAACCCAGGACACCGGAGCTGTTAGGCCGTGGCAGTATTCAGAACAGAACCCGGGTCGCTGGAGCTGTGAGGCTGTGGCAGTACCCGGAACAGAATTTGGGTCTCTGGAGCTGTGAGTCTGTGGCAGTACCCAGAACAGAACACGGGTCACTGGAGCTGTGAGACTCTGGCAGTACCCAGAACTGAGCACGGGACACCGGAGCTGTTAGGCTGTGGCAGTATTCAGAACAGAACCCGCGTCGCTGGAGCTGTGAGGCTCTGGCAGTACTCTGAACCGAACACGGATCACGGGAGCTGTGAGGCTCTGGCAGTACCCAGAACTTAACACGGGTCACTGGAGCTTTGAGACTGTGGCAGTACCCAGATCCGAACCTGAGTAACGGAGATGTGAAGCTGCGGCAGTACCCAGAACTGAACCTCTGTCACTGGAGCTGTAAGGCTGTGGCAGTACCTGGAACAGAATCTGGGTCATTGGAGCTGTTCTCCATAGCAATACCCAGAACAGAACACGGGTCACTGGAGATGTGAGACTCTGGCAGTACCCAGAAATGAACACGGGTCAATGGAGCTGTGAGACTGTGGCAGTGCCCGGAACTGAACGCGGGTCACTGGAGCTGTGAGGCTGCTGCAGTACCCGGAGCTGAACCCAGGACACCGGAGCTGTTAGGCCGTGGCAGTATTCAGAACAGAACCCGGGTCGCTGGAGCTGTGAGGCCGTGGCTGTACCCAGAACTGAACCTAGGTCACTGGAGCTGTGAGGCTGAGGCAGGACCCAGAACTGAACCCGGGTCACTGGAGCAGTGAGTCTGCTGCAGTACCCGTAACTGAACCCGGGACACAGGAGCTATTAGGCTGTGGCAGTATTCAGAACAGAACCCGGGTCGCTGGAGCTGTGAGACCATGGCAGTACCCAGAACAGAACCCGGGTCACTGGATATGTGAGGCTGTGGCGGTACCCAGAACCGAACATGGGTCAATTGGAGCTGTGAGGCTGCGGCAGTACCCTGAACCGAACCGGGGTCTCTGGAGCGGTGAGGCTGTGGCAGAACACAAAACCGAACACGGATCACGTGAGCTGTGAGGCTGTGGCAGTACCCAGAACAGAACACGGGTCACTGGAGCTTTGAGACTGTGGCAGTACCCAGAAACGAACCTGAGTAACTTGAGCTGTGAAGCTACGGCAGTTCCCGGAACCTAACCCGGGTCACCGGGGCTGTGAAGCTGCGGCAGTACCCAGAACTGAATCTAGGTCACTGGAGCTGTGAGGCTGCTGCAGTACCCGGAACAGAATTTGGGTCACTGGAGCTGTGAGTCTGCGGCAGTACCCAGAACTGAACCCGGGTCACTGGAGCTGTGACGCTGCTGCAGAACCCGGAACTGAGCCCGGGATACCGGAGCTGTGGGTCTGTGGCAGTACCCAGAACAGAACCCGGGTCGCTGGAACTGTGAGACCGTGGCATTACCCAGATCTGAACCCGGGTCGCTGGAGCTGTGAGACTCTGGCAGTACCCAGAACTGAACACGGGACACTGGAGCTTTCAGACTGCGGCAGTACCCAGAACCGATCATGAGTAACGGGAGCTGTGAAGTTGCGGCAGTACCCAGAACTGAGCCTCTGTCACTGGAGCTGTGAGGCTGTGGCAGTACCCGGAACAGAATCTGGGTCACTGGAGTTGTGCGTCCGTGGCAATACCCAGAACAGAACACGGGTCACTGGAGCTGTGAGACTCTGGCAGTACCCAGAACTGAACGCGGGTCACTGGAGCTGTGAGACTGTGTCTGTACCCGGAACAGAACACGGGTCAATGGTGATTTGAGACTGTGGCAGTACCCAGAACCGAACCTGAGTAACGGGTGCTGTGAAGCTGCGGCTGTACCCAGAACTGAACCTCTGCCACTGGAGCTGTGAGGCTGTGGCTCTACCCGGAACAGAATCTGGGTCACTGGAGCTGTGCGTCCGTGGAAATACCCAAACAGAACACGGGTCACTGGAGCTATGAGACTCTGGCAGTACCCAGAACTGAACGCGGGTCACTGGAGCTGTGAGGCTGCTGCAGTAACCGGAACTGAACCCGGGACACCGGAGCTGTTAGGCCGTGTCTGTACCCAGAACTGAACCCCGGTCGCTGGAGCTGTGAGACTCTGGCAGTACCCAGAACTGAACGTGCGTCACTGGAGCTGTGAGACTGAGTCAGTACCCGGAACAGAATTTAGGTCGCTGGATCTGTGAGTCTGTGGCAGTACCCAGAACAGAACACGGGTCAATGGAGCTTTGAGACCGTGGCAGTACCCAGAACAGAACACGGGTCACTGGAGCTGTGAGGCTCTGACAGTACCCAGAACCGAAACCGGATCACAGGAGCTGTGACGCTCTGGCAGTAACCAGAACTGAACACGGGTCACTGGAGCTTTGAGCCTGTGGCAGTACCCAGAACCGAACCTGAGTAACGGGAGCTGTAAAGCTGCGGCAGTACCCAGAACTGAACAAGGGTCACTGGAGCTTTGAGACTGTGGCAGTACCCAGAACCGAACCTGAGTAATGGGAGCTGTGAAGCTGCGGCAATACCCAGAACTGAACCTCTGTCACTGGAGCTGTGAGGCTGTGGCAGTACCTGGAACAGAATCTGGGTCACTGGAGCTGAGCGTCCGTGGCAATACCCAGAACAGAACACAGGTCACTGGAGCTGTGAGACTCTGGCAGTACCCAGAACTGAACGCGGGTCACTGGAGCTCTGAGACTGTCGCAGTCACCAGAACTGAACCCGGGTCACTGGAGCTGTGAGGCTGCTGCATTACCCGGAACTGAACCCGGGACACCGGAGCTGTTAGGCTGTGGCAGTATTCAGAACAGAACCCGTTTCGCTGGAGCTGTGAGACCGTGGCATTACCCAGATCTGATCCCGGGTCGCTGGAGCTGTGAGACTCTGGCATTACCAAGAACTGAAAACTGGTCACTGGAGCTTTCAGACTGTGGCAGTACCCAGAACCGAACATGAGTCACGAGAGCTGTGAAGTTGCGGCAGTACCCAGAACTGAGCCTCTGTCACTGGAGCTGTGAGGCTGTGGCAGTACCCGGAACAGAATCTGGGTCACTGGAGTTGTGCGTCTGTGGCGATACCCAGAACAGAACACAAGTCACTGGAGCTGTGAGACTCTGGCAGTACCCAGAACTGAACGCGGGTCACTGGAGCTGTGAGACTGTGTTAGTACCCGGAATAGAATTTAGCTCGCTGGAGCTGTGAGTCTGTGGCAGTACCCAGAACAGAACACGGGTCAATGGAGCTTTGAGACCGTGGCAGTACCCAGAACATAATACGGGTCACTGGAGCTGTGAGGCTCTGGCGGTACCCAAAACCGAACCCGGATCACGGGAGCTGTGACGCTCTGGCAGTACCCAGAACTGAACACGGGTCACTGGAGCTTTGAGACTGTGGCAGTAGCCAGAACCGAACCTGAGTAACGGGAGCTGTGAAGCTGCGGCAGTACCCAGAACTGAACACGGGTCACTGGAGCTTTGAGACTGTGGCAGTACCCAGAACCGAACCTGAGTAACGGGAGCTGTGAAGCTGCGGCACTACCCAGAACTGAACCTCTGTCACTGGAGCTGTGAGGCTGTGGCAGTACCCGGAACAGAATTTGGGTCGCTGGAGCTGTGAGGCTGTGGCAGTACCGAGAACAGAACACGGGTCAATGGAGCTTTGAGACCGTGGCAGTACCCAGAACAGAACACAGGTCACTGGAGCTATGAGACTCTGGCAGTACCCAGAACTGAACGCGGTTCACTGGAGCTGTGAGACTGTTTCAGTACCCGGAACAGAATTCAGGTCGCTGGAGCTGTGAGTCTGTGGCAGTACCTGGAACAGAACACGGGTCAATGGAGCTTTGAGACCGTGGCAGTACCCAGAACAGAACACGGGTCACTGGAGCTCTGAGACTCTGGCAGTACCCAGATCTGAACCCGGATCACGGGAGCTGTGACGCTCTGGCAGTACCCAGAACTGAACACGGGTCACTGGAGCTTTGAGACTGTGGCAGTATCCAGAACCAAACATGAGTAACGGGAGCTATGATGATGCGGCAGTACCCAGAACTGAACTTCGGTCATTGGAGCTGTGAAGCTGTGGCTGTACCCGGATCAGAATCTGGTTCACTGGAGCTGTGCGTCCATGGCAATACCCAGAACAGAACACGGGTCACTGGAGCTGTGAGACTCTGGCAGTACCCAGAACCGAACCCGGATCACGGGAGCTGTGACGCTCTGTCAGTTCCCAGTACTTAACAAGGGTCACTGGAGCTTTGAGACTGTGGCAGTACCCAGAACCGAACCTGAGTAACGGGAGCTGTGAAGCTGCGGCAGTACCCAGAACTGAACCTCTGCCACTGGAGCTGTGAGGCTGTGGCTGTACCCGGAACAGAATCTGTGTCACTGGAGCTGTGCGCCCGTGGCAATACCCAGAACAGAACACGGGTCACTGGAACTGTGAGACTGTAGCAGTCACCAGAACTGAACCCGGGTCACTGGAGCTGTGAGGCTGCTGCAGTAACCGGAACTGAACCCGGGACACCGGAGCTGTTAGGCTGTGGCAGTATTCAGAACAGAACCCGGTTCGCTGGAGCTGTGAGACCGTGGCTGTACCCAGAAAAGAACCCGGGTCACACGAGCAGTGAGGCTGTTGCTGTACCTAGAACCGAACAAGGGTCACTTGGAGCTGTGAGGCTGCGGCAGTACCCTGAACCGAACCCGGTTCTCTGGAGCTGTTAGGCTGTGGCAGGACCCAGAACAGAACACGGTTCTCTGGAGCTTTGAGGCTGTGTCAAACCCTGAACCGAACCCGGGTCACGTGAGCTGTGAGCCTGTGGCAGAACCCAGAAGCGAACCAGGATCACATGAGCTGTCAGGCTGAGGCAGTACCCAGAACTGAACCTAGGTCACTGGAGCTGTGAGGCTGTGGCAGTACCCGGTACAGAATTTGGGTCACTGGAGCTGTGAGTCTGTGGCAGTCCCCAGAACAGAACACGGTCACTGGAGCTGTGAGACTCTGGCAGTACCCAGAACTGAACCCGGGTCACTGGAGCTGTGAGGCTGCTGCAGTACCCGTAACTGAGCACGGGATACGGGAGCTGTTAGGCTGTGGCAGTATTCAGAACAGAACTCGGGTCGCTGGAGCTGTGAGACTCTGGCAGTAACCAGAACGGAACGCAGATCACGGGAGCTGTGATCCTCTGGCAGTACCCAGAACTGAACAAGGGTCTATGGAGCTTTGGGACTGTGGCAGTACCAAGAACCGAACCTGAGTAACGGGAGCTGTGAAGCTGCGGCAGTACCCAGAACTGAACACGGGTCACTGGAGCTTTGAGACTGTGGCAGTACCCAGAACCGAACCTGAGTAACGGGAGCTGTGAAGCTGCGGCACTAGCCAGAACTGAACCTCTGTCACTGGAGCTGTGAGGCTGTGACAGTACCCGGAACAGAATTTGGGTCGCTGGAGCAGTGAGGCTGTGGCAGTACCTAGAACAGAACACGGGTCAATGGAGCTTTGAGACCGTGGCAGTACCCAGAACAGAACACGGGTCACTGGAGCTATGAGACTCTGGCAGTACCCAGAACTGAACGCTGGTCACTGGAGCTGTGAGACTGTGTCAGTACCCGGAACAGAATTCAGGTCGCTGGAGCTGTGAGTCTGTGGCAGTGCCTGGAACAGAACACGGGTCAATGGAGCTTTGAGACCGTGGCAGTACCCAGAACAGAACACGGGTCACTGGAGCTCTGAGACTCTGGCAGTACCCAGATCTGAACCCGGATCAAGGGAGCTGTGACGCTCTGGCAATACCCAGAACTGAACACGCGTCATTGGAGCTTTGAGACTGTGGCAGTATCCAGAACCAAACCTGAGTAACGGTAGCTATGATGATGCGGCAGTACCCAGAACTGAACATCGGTCATTGGAGCTGTGAAGCTGTGGCTGTACCCGGATCAGAATCTGGGTCACTGGAGCTGTGCGTCCATGGCAATACCCAGAACAGAACATGGGTCACTGGAGCTGTGAGACTCTGGCAGTACCCAGAACCGAACCCGGATCACGGGAGCTGTGACGCTCTGTCAGTTCCCAGTACTGAACACGGGTCACTGGAGCTTTGAGACTGTGGCAGTAGCCAGAACCGAACCTGAGTAACGGGAGCTGTGAAGCTGCAGCAGTACCCAGAACTGAACACGGGTCACTGGAGCTTTGAGACTGTGGCAGTACCCAGAACCGAACCTGAGTAACGGGAGCTGTGAAGCTGCGGCACTACCCAGAACTGAACCTCTGTCACTGGAGCTGTGAGGCTGTGGCAGTACCCGGAACAGAATTTGGGTCGCTGGAGCTGTGAGGCTGTGGCAGTACCTAGAACAGAACACGGGTCAATGGAGCTTTGAGACCGTGGCAGTACCCAGAACAGAACACGGGTCACTGGACCTATGAGACTCTGGCAGTACCCAGAACTGAACGCAGGTCACTGGAGCTGTGAGACTGTTTCAGTACCCGGAACAGAATTCAGGTCGCTGGAGCTGTGAGTCTGTGGCAGTACCTGGAACAGAACACGGGTCAATGGAGCTTTGAGACCGTGGCAGCACCCAGAACAGAACACGGGTCACTGGAGCTCTGAGACTCTGGCAGTACCCAGATCTGAACCCGGATCACGGGAGCTGTGACGCTCTGGCAGTACCCAGAACTGAACACGGGTTA
The DNA here is from genome assembly GCF_036365525.1 of Heterodontus francisci. Lineage (NCBI taxonomy): Eukaryota > Metazoa > Chordata > Chondrichthyes > Heterodontiformes > Heterodontidae > Heterodontus > Heterodontus francisci. The sequence continues at coordinate 3,489,330 of NW_027141156.1, read as the reverse complement.
CTGGAGCTTTGAGACTGTGGCAGTATCCAGAACCAAACATGAGTAACGGGAGCTATGATGATGCGGCAGTACCCAGAACTGAACTTCGGTCATTGGAGCTGTGAAGCTGTGGCTGTACCCGGATCAGAATCTGGTTCACTGGAGCTGTGCGTCCATGGCAATACCCAGAACAGAACACGGGTCACTGGAGCTGTGAGATTCTGGCAGTACCCAGAACCGAACCCGGATCACGGGAGCTGTGACGCTCTGTCAGTTCCCAGTACTGAACACGGGTCACTGGAGCTTTGAGACTGTGGCAGTACCCAGAACCGAACCTGAGTAACGGGAGCTGTGAAGCTGCGGCAGTACCCAGAACTGAACCTCTGCCACTGGAGCTGTGAGGCTGTGGCTGTACCCGGAACAGAATTTGTGTCACTGGAGCTGTGCGCCCGTGGCAATACCCAGAAAAGAACACGGGTCACTGGAACTGTGAGACTGTAGCAGTCACCAGAACTGAAACCGGGTCACTGGAGCTGTGAGGCTGCTGCAGTACCCGGAACTGAACCCGGGACACCGGAGCTGTTAGGCTGTTGCAGTATTCAGAACAGAACCCGGTTCGCTGGAGCTGTGAGACCGTGGCTGTACCCAGAACAGAACAATGGTCACTGGAGCTATGAGACTCTGGCAGTACCCAGAACTGAACGCAGGTCACTGGAGCTGTGAGACTGTGTCAGTACCCGGAACAGAATTCAGGTCGCTGGAGCTGTGAGTCTGTGGCAGTACCTGGAACAGAACACATGTCAATGGAGCTTTGAGACCGTGGCAGTACCCAGAACAGAACACGGGTCACTGGAGCTCTGAGACTCTGGCAGTACCCAGATCTGAACCCGGATCACGGGAGCTGTGACGCTCTGGCAATACCCAGAACTGAACACGGGTCACTGGAACTTTGAGACTGTGGCAGTTTCCAGAACCAAACCTGAGTAACGGGAGCTATGATGATGCGGCAGTACTCAGAACTGAACACGGGTCACTGGAGATTTGAGACCGTGGCAGCACCCAGAACAGAACACGGGTCACTGGAGCTGTGAGGCTCTGGCAGTACCCAGAACCGAACCCGGATCACGGGAGCTGTGAAGCTGCGGCAGTACCCTGAACTGAACCTCTGTCACTGGAGCTGTGAGGCTGTGTCAGTACCTGGAACAGAATATGGGTCACTGGAGCTGTGCGTCCGTGGCAATACCCAGAACAGAACACAGGTCACTGTAGCTGTGAGACTCTGGCAGTACCCAGAACTGAACGCGGGTCACTGGAGCTCTGAGACTGTCGCAGTCACCAGAACTGAACCCGGGTCACTGGAGCTGTGAGGCTGCTGCAGTACCCGGAACTGAACACGGGACACCGGAGCTGTTAGGCTGTGGCAGTATTCAGAACAGAACCTGGTTCGCTGGAGCTGTGAGACCGTGGCATTACCCAGATCTGAACCCGGGTCGCTGGAGCTGTGAGACTCTGGCAGTACCCGGAACCGAACCCGGATCACGGGAGCTGTGAAGCTGCGGCAGTACCCAGAACTGAACCTCTGCCACTGGAGCTGTGAGGCTGTGGCTGTACCCGAAACAGAATCTGGGTCACTGGAGCTGTGCGCCCGTGGCAATACCCAGAACAGAACACGGGTCACTGGAACTTTGAGACTGTGGCAGTTTCCAGAACCAAACCTGAGTAACGGGAGCTATGATGATGCGGCAGTACTCAGAACTGAACACGTGTCACTGGAGATTTGAGACCGTGGCAGCACCCAGAACAGAACACGGGTCACTGGAGCTGTGAGGCTCTGGCAGTACCCAGAACCGAACCCGGATCACGGGAGCTGTGAAGCTGCGGCAGTACCCTGAACTGAACCTCTGTCACTGGAGCTGTGAGGCTGTGTCAGTACCTGGAACAGAATATGGGTCACTGGAGCTGTGCGTCCGTGGCAATACCCAGAACAGAACACAGGTCACTGTAGCTGTGAGACTCTGGCAGTACCCAGAACTGAACGCGGGTCACTGGAGCTCTGAGACTGTCGCAGTCACCAGAACTGAACCCGGGTCACTGGAGCTGTGAGGCTGCTGCAGTACCCGGAACTGAACACGGGACACCGGAGCTGTTAGGCTGTGGCAGTATTCAGAACAGAACCTGGTTCGCTGGAGCTGTGAGACCGTGGCATTACCCAGTACTGAACACGGGTCACTGGAGCTTTGAGACCGTGGCAGTACCCAGAACCGAACCTGAGTAACGGGAGCTGTGAAGCTGCGGCAGTACCCAGAACTGAACCTCTGCCACTGGAGCTGTGAGGCTGTGGCTGTACCCGAAACAGAATCTGGGTCACTGGAGCTGTGCGCCCGTGGCAATACCCAGAACAGAACACGGGTCACTGGAACTGTGAGACTGTAGCAGTCACCAGAACTGAACCCGGGTCACTGGAGCTGTGAGGCTGCTGCAGTACCCGGAACTGAACCCGGGACACCGGAGCTGTTAGGCTGTGGCAGTATTCAGAACAGAACCCGGTTCGCTGGAGCTGTGAGACCGTGGCTGTACCCAGTAAAGAACCCGCGTCACACGAGCAGTGAGGCTGTTGCTGTACCTGGAACTGAACAAGGGTCACTTGGAGCTGTGAGGCTGCGGCAGTACCCTGAACCGAACCCGGTTCTCTGGAGCTGTTAGGCTGTGGCAGGACCCAGAACAGAACACGGATCACTGGAGCTGTGAGGCTGTGTCAAACCCTGAACCGAACCCGGGTCACGTGAGCTGTGAGCCTGTGGCAGAACCTAGAAGCGAACCCGGATCACATGAGCTGTGAGGCTGTGGCAGTACCCAGAACTGAACCTAGGTCACTGGAGCTGTGAGGCTGTGGCAGTACCTAGAACAGAACACGGGTCAATGGAGCTTTGAGACCGTGGCAGTACCCAGAACAGAACACGGGTCACTGGAGCTATGAGACTCTGGCAGTACCCAGAACTGAACGCGGGTCACTGGAGCTGTGAGACTGTGTCAGTACCCGGAACAGAATTCAGGTCGCTGGAGATGTGAGTCTGTGGCAGTACCTGGAACAGAACACGGGTCAATGGAGCTTTGAGACCGTGGCAGTACCCAGTACAGAACACGGGTCACTGGAGCTCTGAGACTCTGGCAGTACCCAGATCTGAACCCGGATCACGGGAGCTGTGACGCTCTGGCAATACCCAGAACTGAACACGGGTCACTGGAGCGTTGAGACTGTGGCAGTATCCAGAACCAAACCTGAGTAACGGGAGCTATGATGATGCGGCAGTACCCAGAACTGAATTTCGGTCATTGGAGCTGTGAAGCTGTGGCTGTACCCGGATCAGAATCTGGGTCACTGGAGCTGTGCGTCCATGGCAATACCCAGAACAGAACACGGGTCACTGGAGCTATGAGACTCTGGCAGTACCCAGAACCGAACCCGGATCACGGGAGCTGCGACGCTCTTTCAGTTCCCAGTACTGAACACGGGTCACTGGAGCTTTGAGACTTTGGCAGTACCCAGAACCGAACCTGAGTAACGGGAGCTGTGAAGCTGCGGCAGTACCCAGAACTGAACCTCTGCCACTGGAGCTGTGAGGCTGTGGCTGTACCCGGAACAGAATCTGGGTCACTGGAGCTGTGCGCCCGTGGCAATACCCAGAACAGAACACGGGTCACTGGAACTGTGAGACTGTAGCAGTCACCAGAACTGAACCCTGGTCACTGGAGCTGTGAGGCTGCTGCAGTACCCGGAACTGAACCCGGGACACCGAAGCTGTTAGGCCGTGGCAGTATTCAGAACAGAACACGGGTCGCTGGAGCTGTGAGACCGTGTCTGTACCCAGAACTGAACCCGGGTCGCTGGAGCTGTGAGACTCTGGCAGTACCCAGAACTGAACGTGCGTCACTGGAGCTGTGAGACTGTGTCAGTACACGGAACAGAATTTAGGTCGCTGGATCTGTGAGTCTGTGGCAGTACCCAGAACAGAACACGGGTCAATGGAGCTTTGCGACCGTGGCAGTACCCAGAACAGAACACGGGTCACTGGAGCTGTGAGGCTCTGGCAGGACCCAGAACCGAACCCGGATCACGGGAGCTGTGACGCTCTGGCAGTAACCAGAACTGAACACGGGTCACTGGAGCTTTGAGACTGTGGCAGTACCCAGAACCGAACCTGAGTAACGGGAGCTGTAAAGCTGCGGCAGTACTCAGAACTGAACACGGGTCACTGGAGCTTTGAGACTGTGGCTGTACCCAGATCCGAACCTGAGTAACGGGAGCTGTGAAGCTGCGGCAGTACCCAGAACTGAACCTCTGTCACTGGAGCTGTGAGGCTGTGGCAGTACCTGGAACAGAATCTGGGTCACTGGAGCTGTGCGTCCGTGGCAATACCCAGAACAGAACACAGGTCACTGTAGCTGTGAGACTCTGGCAGTACCCAGAACTGAAGGCGGGTCACTGGAGCTCTGAGACTGTCGTAGTCACCAGAACTGAACCCGGGTCACTGGAGCTGTGAGGCTGCTGCAGTACCCGGAACTGAACACGGGACACCGGAGCTGTTAGGCTGTGGCAGTATTCAGAACAGAACCCGGTTCGCTGGAGCTGTGAGACCGTGGCATTACCGAGATCTGAACCCAGGTCGCTGGAGCTGTGAGACACTGGCAGTACCCAGAACCGAACCCGGATCACGGGAGCTGTGAGTCTCTGGCATTACCCAGAACTGAATACGGGTCACTGGAGCTTTCAGACTGTGGCAGTACCCAGAACCGAACATGAGTAACGGGAGCTGTGAAGTTGCGGCAGTACCCAGAACTGAGCCTCTGTCACTGGAGCTGTGAGGCTGTGGCAGTACCCGGAACAGAATCTGGGTCACTGGAGTTGTGCGTCTGTGGCGATACCCAGAACAGAACACAAGTCACTGGAGCTGTGAGACTCTGGCAGTACCCAGAACTGAACGCGGGTCACTGGAGCTGTGAGACTGTGTTAGTACCCGGAACAGAATTTAGGTCGCCGGAGCTGTGAGTCTGTGGCAATACCCAGAACAGAACACGGGTCAATGGAGCTTTGAGACCGTGGCAGTACCCAGAACATAATACGGGTCACTGGAGCTGTGAGGCTCTGGCGGTAACCAGAACCGAACCCGGATCACGGGAGCTGTGACGCTCTGGCAGTACCCAGAACTGAACACGGGTCACTGGAGCTGTGAGGCTGTGGCAGTAACCGGAACAGAATTTGGGTCGCTGGAGCTGTGAGGCTATGGCAGTACCTAGATCAGAACACGGGTCAATGGAGCTTTGAGACCGTGGCAGTACCCAGAACAGAACACGGGTCACTGGAGCTCTGAGACTCTGGCAGTACCCAGATCTGAACCCGGATCACGGGAGCTGTGACGCTCTGGCAGTACCCAGAACTGAACATTGGTCACTGGAGCTTTGAGACTGTGGCAGTATCCTGAACCAAACCTGAATAACGGGAGCTATGATGATGCGGCAGTACCCAGAACTGAACCTCGGTCATTGGAGCTGTGAAGCTGTGGCTGTACCCGGATCAGAATCTGGGTCACTGGATCTGTGCGTCCATGGCAATACCCAGAACAGAACACGGGTCACTGGAGCTGTGAGACTCTGGCAGTACCCAGAACCGAACCCGGATCACTGGAGCTGTGACGCTCTGTCAGTTCCCAGTACTGAACACGGGTCACTGGAGCTTTGAGACTGTGGCAGTACCCAGAACCGAAACTGAGTAACGGGAGCTGTGAAGCTGCGGCAGTACCCAGAACTGAACCTCTGCCACTGGAGCTGTGAGGCTGTGGCTGTACCCGGAACAGAATCTGGGTCACTGGAGCTGTGCGCCCGTGGCAATACCCAGAACAGGACAACGGTCACTGGAACTGTGAGACTGTAGCAGTCACCAGAACTGAACCCGGGTCACTGGAGCTGTGAGGCTGCTGCAGTACCCGGAACTGAACCCGGTACACCGGAGCTGTTAGGCTGTGGCAGTATTCAGAACAGAACCCGGTTCGCTGGAGCTGTGAGACCGTGGCTGTACCCAGAAAAGAACCCGGGTCACACGAGCAGTGATGCTGTTGCTGTACCTAGAACCGAACAAGGGTCACTTGGAGCTGTGAGGCTGCGGCAGTACCCTGAACCGAACCCGGTTCTCTGGAGCTGTTAGGCTGTGGCAGGACCCAGAACAGAACACGGATCACTGGAGCTGTGAGGCTGTGGCAAACCCTGAACCGAACCCGGGTCACGTGAGCTGTGAGCCTGTGGCAGAACCCAGAAGCGAACCCGGATCACATGAGCTGTCAGGCTGTGGCAGTACCCAGAACTGAACCTAGGTCACTGGAGCTGTGAGGCTGTGGCAGTACCCACAACAGAATTTGGGTCACTGGAGCTGTGAGTCTGTGGCAGTCCCCAGAACAGAACACGGGTCACTGGAGCTGTGAGACTCTGGCAGTACCCAGAACTGAACCCGGGTCACTGGAGCTGTGAGGCTGCTGCAGTACCCGTAACTGAGCACGGGATACGGGAGCTGTTCGGCTGTGGCAGTATTCAGAACAGAACTCGGGTCGCTGGAGCTGTGAGACCGTGGTAGTACCCAGAACTGAACCCGGGTCGCTGCAGCTGTGAGACTCTGGCAGTAACCAGAACGGAACGCAGATCACGGGAGCTGTGATCCTCTGGCAGTACCCAGAACTGAACACGGGTCAATGGAGCTTTGAGACTGTGGCAGTACCCAGAACCGAACCTGAGTAACGGGAGCTGTGAAGCTGCGGCAGTACCCAGAACTGAACCTCTGTCACTGGAGCTGTGAGGCTGTGGCAGTACCCGGAACAGAATCTGGGTCACTGGAGCTGTGCGTCCGTGGAAATACCCAAACAGAACACGGGTCGCTGGAGCTGTGAGACCTTGTCTGTACCCAGAACTGAACCCGGGTCGCTGGAGCTGTGAGACTCTGGCAGTACCCAGAACTGAACGTGCGTCACTGGAGCTGTGAGAGTGTGTCAGTACCCGGAAGAGAATTGAGGTCGCTGGATCTGTGAGTCTGTGGCAGTACCCAGAACAGAACACGGGTCAATGGAGCTTTGAGACCGTGGCAGTACCCAGAACAGAACACGGGTCACTGGAGCTATGAGGCTCTGGCAGTACCCAGAACCGAACCCGGATCACGGGAGCTGTGACGCTCTGGCAGTAACCAGAACTGAACACGGGTCACTGGAGCTTTGAGACTGTGGCAGTACCCAGAACCGAACCTGAGTAACGGGAGCTGTAAAGCTGCGGGAGTACCCAGAACTGAACACGGGTCACTGGAGCTTTGAGACTGTGGCAGTACCCAGAACCGAACCTGAGTAATGGGAGCTGTGAAGCTGCGGCAGTACCCAGAACTGAACCTCTGCCACTGGAGCTGTGAGGCTGTGGCTGTACCCGGAACAGAATCTGTGTCACTGGAGCTGTGCGCCCGTGGCAATACCCAGAAAAGAACACGGGTCACTGGAACTGTGAGACTGTAGCAGTCACCAGAACTGAACCCGGGTCACTGGAGCTGTGAGGCTGCTGCAGCACCCGGAACTGAACCCGGGACACCGGAGCTGTTAGGCTGTGGCAGTATTCAGAACAGAACCCGGTTCGCTGGAGCTGTGAGACCGTGGCTGTACCCAGAACAGAACACGGGTCACTGGAGCTATGAGACTCTGGCAGTACCCAGAACTGAACGCGGGTCACTGGAGCTGTGAGACTGTGTCAGTACCCGGAACAGAATTCAGGTCGCTGGAGCTGTGAGTCTGTGGCAGTACCTGGAACAGAACACATGTCAATGGAGCTTTCAGACCGTGGCAGTACCCAGAACAGAACACGGGTCACTGGAGCTCTGAGACTCTGGCAGTACCCAGATCTGAACCCGGATCACGGGAGCTGTGACGCTCTGGCAATACCCAGAAATGAACACGGGTCACTGGAACTTTGAGACTGTGGCAGTTTCCAGAACCAAACCTGAGTAACGGGAACTATGATGATGCGGCAGTACTCAGAACTGAACACGGGTCACTGGAGATTTGAGACCGTGGCAGTACCCAGAACAGAACACGGGTCACTGGAGCTGTGAGGCTCTGGCAGTACCCAGATCCGAAACCGGATCACGGGAGCTGTGGCGCTCTGGCAGGAACCAGAACTGAACACGGGTCACTGGAGCTTTGAGACTGTGGCAGTACCCAGAACCGAACCTGAGAAACGGGACCTGTAAAGCTGCAGCAGTACTCAGAACTGACCACGGGTCACTGGAGCTTTCAGACTGTGGCTGTACCCAGAACCGAACCTGAGTAACGGGAGCTGTGAAGCTGCGGCAGTACCCTGAACTGAACCTCTGTCACTGGAGCTGTGAGGCTGAGGCAGTACCTGGAACAGAATCTGGGTCACTGGAGCTGTGCGTCCGTGGCAATACCCAGAACAGAACACAGGTCACTGTAGCTGTGAGACTCTGGCAGTACCCAGAACTGAACGCAGGTCACTGGAGCTCTGAGACTGTCGCAGTCACCAGAACTGAACCCGGGTCACTGGAGCTGTTAGGCTGTGGCAGTATTCAGAACAGAACCCGGTTCGCTGGAGCTGTGAGACCGTGGCATTACCCAGATCTGAACCCGGGTCGCTGGAGCTGTGAGACTCTGGCAGTACCCAGAACCGAACCCGGATCACGGGAGCTGTGAGTCTCTGGCATTACCCAGAACTGAACACGGGTCACTGGAGCTTTGAGACTATGGCAGTATCCAGAACCAAACCTGAGTAACGGGAGCTATGATGATGCGGCAGTACCCAGAACTGAACTTCGGTCATTGGAGCTGTGAAGCTGTGGCTGTACCCGGATCAGAATCTGGGTCACTGGAGCTGTGTGTCCATGGCATACCCAGAACAGAACACGGGTCACTTGAGCTGTGAGACTCTGGCAGTACCCAGAACCGAACCCGGATCACGGGAGCTGTGACGCTCTGTCAGTTCCCAGTACTGAACACGGGTCACTGGAGCTTTGAGACTGTGGCAGTACCCAGAACCGAACCTGAGTAACGGGAGCTGTGAAGCTGCGGCAGTACCCAGAACTGAACCTCTGCCACTGGAGCTGTGAGGCTGTGGCTGTACCCGGAACAGAATCTGGGTCACTGGAGCTGTGCGCCCGTGGCAATACCCAGAAGAGAACACGGGTCACTGGAACTGTGAGACTGTAGCAGTACCCGGAACTGAACCCGGGACACCGGAGCTGTTAGGCTGTGGCAGTATTCAGAACAGAACCCGGTTCGCTGGAGCTGTGAGACCGTGGCTGTACCCAGAAAAGAACCCGGGTCACACGAGCAGTGAGGCTGTTGCTGTACCTAGAACCGAACAAGGGTCACTTGGAGCTGTGAGGCTGCGGCAGTACCCTGAGCCGAACCCGGTTCTCTGGAGCTGTTAGGCTGTGGCAGGACCCAGAACAGAACACGGATCACTGGAGCTGTGAGGCTTTGGCAAACCCTGAACCGAACCCGGGTCACGTGAGCTGTGAGCCTGTGGCAGAACCTAGAAGTGAACCCGGATCACATGAGCTGTGAGGCTGTGGCAGTACCCAGAACTGAACCTAGGTCACTGGAGCTGTGAGGCTGTGGCAGTACCTAGAACAGAACACGGGTCAATTGAGCTTTGAGACCGTGGCAGTACCCAGAACAGAACACGGGTCACTGGAGCTATGAGACTCTGGCAGTACCCAGAACTGAACGCGGGTCACTGGAGCTGTGAGACTGTGTCAGTACCCGGAACAGAATTCAGGCCTCTGGAGCTGTGAGTCTGTGGCAGTACCTGGAACAGAACACGGGTCAATGGAGCTTTGAGACCGTGGCAGTACCCAGAACAGAACACGGGTCACTGGAGCTCTGAGATTCTGGCAGTACCCAGATCTGAACCCGGATCACGGGAGCTGTGACGCTCTGGCAATACCCAGAATTGAACACGGGTCACTGGAGCTTTGAGACTGTGGCAGTATCCAGAACCAAACCTGAGTAACGGGAGCGATGATGATGCGGCAGTACCCAGAACTGAACTTCGGTCATTGGAGCTGTGAAGCTGTGGCTGTACCCGGATCAGAATCTGGGTCACTGGAGCTGTGCGTCCATGGCAATACCCAGAACAGAACACGGGTCACTGGAGCTGTGAGACTCTGGCAGTACCCAGAACCGAACCCGGATCACGGGAGCTGTGACGCTCTGTCAGTTCCCAGTACTGAACACGGGTCACTGGAGCTTTGAGACTTTGGCAGTACCCAGAACCGAACCTGAGTAACGGGAGCTGTGAAGCTGCGGCAGTACCCAGAACTGAACCTCTGCCACTGGAGCTGTGAGGCTGTGGCTGTACCCGGAACAGAATCTGTGTCACTGGAGCTGTGCGCCCGTGGCAATACCCAGAACAGAACACGGGTCACTGGAACTGTGAGACTGTAGCAGTCACCAGAACTGAACCCGGGTCACTGGAGCTGTGAGGCTGCTGCAGTACCCTGAACTGAACCCGGGACACCGGAGCTGTTAGGCTGTGGCAGTATTCAGAACAGAACCCGGTTCGCTGGAGCTGTGAGACCGTGGCTGTACCCAGAAAAGAACCCGGGTCACACGAGCACTGAGGCTGTTGCTGTACCTAGAACCGAACAAGGGTCACTTGGAGCTGTGAGGCTGCGGCAGTACCCTGAACCGAACCCGGTTCTCTGGAGCTGTTAGGCTGTGGCAGGTCCCAGAACAGAACACGGATCACTGGAGCTGTGAGGCTGTGGCAAACCCTGAACCGAACCCGGGTCAAGTGAGCTGTGAGCCTGTGGCAGAACCCAGACGCGAACCCGGATCACATGAGCTGTGAGGCTGTGGCAGTAACCAGAACTGAACCTAGGTCATTGGAGCTGTGAGGCTGTGGCAGTACCCGGAACAGAATTTGGGTCACTGGAACTGTGAGTCTGTGGCAGTCCCCAGAACAGAACACGGGTCACTGGAGCTGTGAGATTCTGGCAGTACCCAGAACTGAACCCGGGTCACTGGAGCTGTGAGGCTGCTGCAGTACCCGTAACGGAGCACGGGATACGGGAGCTGTGAGGCTGTGGCAGTACCTGGAACAGAATCTGGGTCACTGGAGCTGTGCGTCCGTGGCAATACCCAGAACAGAACACAGGTCACTGTAGCTGTGAGACTCTGGCAGTACCCAGAACTGAACCTAGGTCATTGGAGCTGTGAGGCTGTGGCAGTACCCGGAACAGAATTTGGGTCACTGGAACTGTGAGTCTGTGGCAGTATTCAGAACAGAACTCGGGTCGCTGGAGCTGTGAGACCGTGGTAGTACCCAGAACTGAACCCGGGTCGCTGCAGCTGTGAGACTCTGGCAGTAACCAGAACGGAACGCAGATCACGGGAGCTGTGATCCTCTGGCAGTACCCAGAACTGAACACGGGTCAATGGAGCTTTGAGACTGTGGCAGTACCCAGAACCGAACCTGAGTAACGTGAGCTGTGAAGCTGCGGCAGTACCCAGAACTGAACGTCTGTCACTGGAGCTGTGAGGCTGTGGCAGTACCCGGAACAGAATCTGGGTCACTGGAGCTGTGCGTCCGTGGAAATACCCAAACAGAACACGGGTCACTGGAGCTTTGAGACTGTGGCAGTACCCAGAACCGAACCTGAGTAACGGGAGCTGTGAAGCTGCGGCAGTACCCAGAACTGAACGCGGGTCACTGGAGCTGTGAGGCTGCTGCAGTACCCTGAACTGAACCCGGGACACCGGAGCTGTTAGGCTGTGGCAGTATTCAGAACAGAACCCGGTTCGCTGGAGCTGTGAGACCGTGGCTGTACCCAGAAAAGAACCCGGGTCACACGAGCACTGAGGCTGTTGCTGTACCTAGAACCGAACAAGGGTCACTTGGAGCTGTGAGGCTGCGGCAGTACCCTGAACCGAACCCGGTTCTCTGGAGCTGTTAGGCTGTGGCAGGTCCCAGAACAGAACACGGATCACTGGAGCTGTGAGGCTGTGGCAAACCCTGAACCGAACCCGGGTCAAGTGAGCTGTGAGCCTGTGGCAGAACCCAGACGCGAACCCGGATCACATGAGCTGTGAGGCTGTGGCAGTAACCAGAACTGAACCTAGGTCATTGGAGCTGTGAGGCTGTGGCAGTACCCGGAACAGAATTTGGGTCACTGGAACTGTGAGTCTGTGGCAGTCCCCAGAACAGAACACGGGTCACTGGAGCTGTGAGATTCTGGCAGTACCCAGAACTGAACCCGGGTCACTGGAGCTGTGAGGCTGCTGCAGTACCCGTAACGGAGCACGGGATACGGGAGCTGTGAGGCTGTGGCAGTACCTGGAACAGAATCTGGGTCACTGGAGCTGTGCGTCCGTGGCAATACCCAGAACAGAACACAGGTCACTGTAGCTGTGAGACTCTGGCAGTACCCAGAACTGAACCTAGGTCATTGGAGCTGTGAGGCTGTGGCAGTACCCGGAACAGAATTTGGGTCACTGGAACTGTGAGTCTGTGGCAGTATTCAGAACAGAACTCGGGTCGCTGGAGCTGTGAGACCGTGGTAGTACCCAGAACTGAACCCGGGTCGCTGCAGCTGTGAGACTCTGGCAGTAACCAGAACGGAACGCAGATCACGGGAGCTGTGATCCTCTGGCAGTACCCAGAACTGAACACGGGTCAATGGAGCTTTGAGACTGTGGCAGTACCCAGAACCGAACCTGAGTAACGTGAGCTGTGAAGCTGCGGCAGTACCCAGAACTGAACGTCTGTCACTGGAGCTGTGAGGCTGTGGCAGTACCCGGAACAGAATCTGGGTCACTGGAGCTGTGCGTCCGTGGAAATACCCAAACAGAACACGGGTCACTGGAGCTTTGAGACTGTGGCAGTACCCAGAACCGAACCTGAGTAACGGGAGCTGTGAAGCTGCGGCAGTACCCAGAACTGAACGCGGGTCACTGGAGCTGTGAGGCTGCTGCAGTACCCGGAACTGAACCCGGTACACCGGAGCTCTTAGGCCGTGGCAGTATTCAGAACAGAACACGGGTCGCTGGAGCTGTGAGACCGTGTCTGTACCCAGAACTGAACCCGGGTCGCTGGAGCTGTGAGACTCTGGCAGTACCCAGAACTGAACGTGCGTCACTGGAGCTGTGAGACTGTGTCAGTACCCGGAACAGAATTTAGGTCGCTGGATCTGTGAGTCTGTGGCAGTACCCAGAGCAGAACACGGGTCAATGGAGCTTTGAGACCGTGGCAGTACCCAGAACAGAACACGGGTGACTGGAGCTGTGAGGCTCTGGCAGTACCCAGAACCGAACCCGGATCACGGGAGCTGTGACACTCTGGCAGTAACCAGAACTGAACACGGGTCACTGGAGCTTTGAGACTGTGGCAGTACCCAGAACCGAACCTGAGTAACGGGAGCTGTAAAGCTGCCGCAGTACTCAGAACTGAACACGGGTCACTGGAGCTTTGAGACTGAGGCTGTACCCAGAAGCAAACCTGAGTAACGGGAGCTGTGAAGCTGCGGCAGTACCCAGAACTGAACCTCTGTCACTGGAGCTGTGAGGCTGTGGCAGTACCTGGAACAGAATCTGGGTCACTGGAGCTGTGCGTCCGTGGCAATACCCAGAACAGAACACAGGTCACTGTAGCTGTGAGACTCTGGCAGTACCCAGAACTGAACGCGGGTCACTGGAGCTCTGAGACTGTCGCAGTCACCAGAACTGAACCCGGGTCACTGGAGCTGTGAGGCTGCTGCAGTACCCGGAACTGAACACGGGACACAGGAGCTGTTAGGCTGTGGCAGTATTCAGAACAGAACCCGGTTCGCTGGAGCTGTGAGACCGTGGCATTACCTAGATCTGAACCCGGGTCGCTGGAGCTGTGAGACTCTGGCAGTACCCAGAACCGAACCCGGATCACGGGAACTGTGAATCTCTGGCATTACCCAGAACTGAATACGGGTCACTGGAGCTTTCAGACTGTGGCAGTACCCAGAACCGAACATGAGTAACGGGAGCTGTGAAGTTGCGGCAGTACCCAGAACTGAGCCTCTGTCACTGGAGCTGTGAGGCTGTGGCAGTACCCGGAACAGAATCTGGGTCACTGGAGTTGTGCGTCTGTGGCGATACCCAGAACAGAACACAAGTCACTGGAGCTGTGAGACTCTGGCAGTACCCAGAACTGAACGCGGGTCACTGGAGCTGTGAGACTGTGGCAGTACCCAGAACAGAACACGGGTCAATGGAGCTTTGAGACCGTGGCAGTACCCAGAACATAATACGGGTCACTGGAGCTGTGAGGCTCTGGCGGTAACCAGAACAGAACACGGGTCAATGGAGCTTTGAGACCGTGGCAGTACCCAGAACATAATACGGGTCACTGGAGCTGTGAGGCTCTGGCGGTAACCAGAACCGAACCCGGATCACGGGAGCTGTGACGCTCTGGCAGTACCGAGAACTGAACACGGGTCACTGGAGCTTTGAGACTGTGGCAGTAGCCAGAACCGAACCTCTGTCACTGGAGCTGTGAGGCTGTGGCAGTACCCGGAACAGAATTTGGGTCGCTGGAGCTGTGAGGCTGTGGCAGTACCTAGAACAGAACACGGGTCAATGGAGCTTTGAGACCGTGGCAGTACCCAGAACAGAACACGGGTCACTGGAGCTATGAGACTCTGGCAGTACCCAGAACTGAACGCGGGTCACTGGAGCTGTGAGACTGTGTCAGTACCCGGAACAGAATTCAGGTCGCTGGAGATGTGAGTCTGTGGCAGTACCTGGAACAGAACACGGGTCAATGGAGCTTTGAGACCGTGGCAGTACCCAGAACAGAACACGGGTCACTGGAGCTCTGAGACTCTGGCAGTACCCAGATCTGAACCCGGATCACGGGAGCTGTTACGCTCTGGCAGTACCCAGAACTGAACACGGGTCACTGGAGCTTTGAGACTATGGCAGTATCCTGAACCAAACCTGAATAACGGGAGCTATGATGATACGGCAGTACCCAGAACTGAACCTCGGTCATTGGAGCTGTGAAGCTGTGCCTGTACCCGGATCAGAATCTGGGTCACTGGAGCTGTGCGTCCATGGCAATACCCAGAACAGAACACGGGTCACTGGAGCTGTGAGACTCTGGCAGTACCCAGAACCGAACCCGGATCACGGGAGCTGTGACGCTCTGTCAGTTCCCAGTACTGAACACGGGTCACTGGAGCTTTGAGACTGTGGCAATACCCAGAACCGAACCTGAGTAACGGGAGCTGTGAAGCTGCGGCAGTACCCAGAACTGAACCTCTGCCACTGGAGCTGTGAGGCTGTGGCTGTACCCGGAACAGAATCTGGGTCACTGGAGCTGTGCGCCCGTGGCAATACCCAGAACAGAACACGGGTCACTGGATCTGTGAGACTGTAGCAGTCACCAGAACTGAACCCGGGTCACCGGAGCTGTTAGGCTGTGGCAGTATTCAGAACAGAACCCGGTTCGCTGGAGCTGTGAGACCGTGGCTGTACCCAGAAAAGAACCCGGGTCACACGAGCAGTGAGGCTGTTGCTGTACCTAGAACCGAACAAGGGTCACTTGGAGCTGTGAGGCTGCGGCAGTACCCTGAACCGAACCCGGTTCTCTGGAGCTGTTAGGCTGTGGCAGGACCCAGAACAGAACACGGATCACTGGAGCTGTGAGGATGTGGCAAACCCTGAACCGAACCCGGGTCACGTGAGCTGTGAGCCTGTGGCAGAACCCAGAAGCGAACCCGGATCACATGAGCTGTCAGGCTGTGGCAGTACCCAGAACTGAACCTAGGTCACTGGAGCTGTGAGGCTGTGGCAGTACCCGGAACAGAATTTGGGTCACTGGAGCTGTGAGTCTGTGGCAGTCCCCAGAACAGAACACGGGTCACTGGAGCTGTGAGACTCTGGCAGTAACCAGAACGGAACACAGATCACGGGAGCTGTGATCCTCTGGCAGTACCCAGAACTGAACACGGGTCAATGGAGCTTTGAGACTGTGGCAGTACCCAGAACCGAACCTGAGTAACGGGAGCTGTGAAGCTGCGGCAGTACCCAGAACTGAACCTCTGTCACTGGAGCTGTGAGGCTGTGGCAGTACCCGGAACAGAATCTGGGTCACTGGAGCTGTGCGTCCGTGGAAATACCCAAACAGAACACGGGTCACTGGAGCTGTGAGACTCTGGCAGTACCCAGAACTGAACGCGGGTCACTGGAGCTGTGAGGCTGCTGCAGTACCCGGAACTGAACCCGGGACACCGGAGCTGTTAGGCCGTGGCAGTATTCAGAACAGATCCCGGGTCGCTGGAGCTGTGAAGCTGCGGCAGTACCCAGAACTGAACCCGGGTCGCTGGAGCTGTGAGACTCTGGCAGTGCCCAGAACTGAACGTGCGTCACTGGAGCTGTGAGACTGTGTCAGTACCCGGAACAGAATTTAGGTCGCTGGATCTGTGAGTCTGTGGCAGTACCCAGAACAGAACACGGGTCAATGGAGCTTTGAGACCGTGGCAGTACCCAGAACAGAACACGGGTCACTGGAGCTGTGAGGCTCTGGCAGTACCCAGAACCGAAACCGGATCACGGGAGCTGTGAGGCTCTGGCAGTAACCAGAACTGAACACGGGTCACTGGAGCTTTGAGACTGTGGCAGTACCCAGAACCGCACCTGAGTAACGGGAGCTGTGAAGCTGCGGCAGTACCCAGAACTGAACCTCTGTCACTGGAGCTGTGAGGCTGTGGCAGTACCTGGAACAGAATCTGGGTCACTGGAACTGTGCGTCCGTGGCAATACCCAGAACTGAACACAGGTCACTGGAGCTGTGAGACTCTGGCAGTACCCAGAACTGAACGCGGGTCACTGGAGCTCTGAGACTGTCGCAGTCACCAGAACTGATCCCGGGTCACTGGAGCTGTGAGGCTGTGGAAGTACCCGGAACTGAAACCGGGACACCGGAGATGTTAGGCTGTGGCAGTATTCAGAACAGAACCCGGTTCGCTGGAGCTGTGAGACCGTGGCATTACCCAGATCTGAACCCGGGTCGCTGGAGCTGTGAGACTCTTGCAGTACCCAGAACCGAACCCGGATCACGGGAGCTGTGAGTCTCTGGCATTACCCAGAACTGAAAACGGGTCACTGGAGCTTTCAGACTGTGGCAGTACCCAGAACCGAACATGAGTAACGGGAGCTGTGAAGTTGCGGCATTACCCAGTTCTGAGCCTCTGTCACTGGAGCTGTGAGGCTGTGGCAGTACCCAGAACAGAATCTGGGTCACTGGAGTTGTGCGTCTGTGGCGATACCCAGAACAGAACACAAGTCACTGGGGCTGTGAGACTCTGGCAGTACCCAGAACTGAACGCGGGTCACTGGAGCTGTGAGACTGTGTTAGTACCCGGAACAGAATTTAGGTCGCTGGAGCTGTGAGTCTGTGGCAGTACCTAGAACAGAACACGGGTCAATGGAGCTTTGAGACCGTGGCAGTACCCAGAACAGAACACGGGTCACTGGAGCTATGAGACTCTGGCAGTACCCAGAACTGAACGCGGGTCACTGGAGCTGTGAGACTGTGTCAGTACCCGGAACAGAATTCAGGTCGCTGGAGATGTGAGTCTGTGGCAGTACCTGGAACAGAACACGGGTCAATGGAGCTTTGAGACCGTGGCAGTACCCGGAACAGAACAAGGGTCACTGGAGCTCTGAGACTCTGGCAGTACCCAGATCTGAACCCGGATCACGGGAGCTGTTACGCTCTGGCAGTACCCAGAACTGAACACGGGTCACTGGAGCTTTGAGACTATGGCAGTATCCTGAACCAAACCTGAATAACGGGAGCTATGATGATGCGGCAGTACCCAGAACTGAACCTCGGTCATTGGAGCTGTGAAGCTGTGGCTGTACCCGGATCAGAATCTGGGTCACTGGAGCTGTGCGTCCATGGCAATACCCAGAACAGAACACGGGTCACTGGAGCTGTGAGACTCTGGCAGTACCCAGAACCGAACCCGGATCACGGGAGCTGTGACGCTCTGTCAGTTCCCAGTACTGAACACGGGTCACTGGAGCTTTGAGACTGTGGCAATACCCAGAACCGAACCTGAGTAACGGGAGCTGTGAAGGTGCGGCAGTACCCAGAACTGAACCTCTGTCACTGGAGCTGTGAGGCTGTGGCTGTACCCGGAACAGAATCTGGGTCACTGGAGCTGTGCGCCCGTGGCAATACCCAGAACAGAACACGGGTCACTGGAACTGTGAGACTGTAGCAGTCACCAGAACTGAACCCGGGTCACTGGAGCTGTGAGGCTGCTGCAGTACCCGGAACTGAACCCGGGACACCGGAGCTGTTAGGCTGTGGCAGTATTCAGAACAGAACCCGGTTCGCTGGAGCTGTGAGACCGTGGCTGTACCCAGAAAAGAACCCGGGTCACACGAGCAGTGAGGCTGTTGCTGTACCTAGAACCGAACAAGGGTCACTTGGAGCTGTGAGGCTGTGGAAGTACCCTGAACCGAACCCGGTTCTCTGGAGCTGTTAGGCTGTGGCAGGACCCAGAACAGAACACGGATCACTGGAGCTGTGAGGCTGTGGCAAACCCTGAACTGAACCCGGGTCACGTGAGCTGTGAGCCTGTGGCAGAACCCAGAAGCGAACCCGGATCACATGAGCTGTCAGGCTGTGGCAGTACCCAGAACTGAACCTAGGTCACTGGAGCTGTGAGGCTGTGGCAGTACCCGGAACAGAATTTGGGTCACTGGAGCTGTGAGTCTGTGGCAGTCCCCAGAACAGAACACGGGTCACTGGAGCTGTGAGACTCTGGCAGTAACCAGAACGGAACACAGATCACGGGAGCTGTGATCCTCTGGCAGTACCCAGAACTGAACACGGGTCAATGAAGCTTTGAGACTGTGGCAGTACCCAGAACCGAACCTGAGTAACGGGAGCTGTGAAGCTGCGGCAGTACCCAGAACTGAACCTCTGTCACTGGAGCTGTGAGGCTGTGGCAGTACCCGGAACAGAACACGGGTCACTGGAGCTGTGAGACTCTGGCAGTACCCAGAACTGAACGCGGGTCACTGGAGCTGTGAGGCTGCTGCAGTACCCGGAACTGAACCCGGGACACCGGAGCTGTTAGGCCGTGGCAGTATTCAGAACAGATCCCAGGTCGCTGGAGCTGTGAAGCTGCGGCAGTACCCAGAACTGAACCCGGGTCGCTGGAGCTGTGAGACTCTGGCAGTACCCAGAACTGAACGTGCGTCACTGGAGCTGTGAGACTGTGTCAGTACCCGGAACAGAATTTAGGTCGCTGGATCTGTGAGTCTGTGGCAGTACCCAGAACAGAACACGGGTCAATGGAGCTTTGAGACCGTGGCAGTACCCAGAACAGAACACGGGTCACTGGAGCTGTGAGGCTCTGGCAGTACCCAGAACCGAAACCGGATCACGGAAGCTGTGAGGCTCTGGCAGTAACCAGAACTGAACACGGGTCAGTGGAGCTTTGAGTCTGTGGCAGTACCCAGAACCGAACCTGAGTAACGGGAGCTGTAAAGCTGCGGCAGTACCCAGAACTGAACACGGGTCACTGGAGCTTTGAGACTGTGGCAGTACCCAGAACCGCACCTGAGTAACGGGAGCTGTGAAGCTGCGGCAGTACCCAGAACTGAACCTCTGTCACTGGAGCTGTGAGGCTGTGGCAGTACCTGGAACAGAATCTGGGTCACTGGAGCTGTGCGTCCGTGGCAATACCCAGAACTGAACACAGGTCACTGGAGCTCTGAGACTGTCGCAGTCACCAGAACTGAACCCGGGTCACTGGAGCTGTGAGGCTGTGGAAGTACCCGGAACTGAAACCGGGACACCGGAGATGTTAGGCTGTGGCAGTATTCAGAACAGAACCCGGTTCGCTGGAGCTGTGAGACCGTGGCATTACCCAGATCTGAACCCGGGTCGCTGGAGCTGTGAGACTCTTGCAGTACCCAGAACCGAACCCGGATCACGGGAGCTGTGAGTCTCTGGCATTACCCAGAACTGAAAACGGGTCACTGGAGCTTTCAGACTGTGGCAGTACCCAGAACCGAACATGAGTAACGGGAGCTGTGAAGTTGCGGCAGTACCCAGTTCTGAGCCTCTGTCACTGGAGCTGTGAGGCTGTGGCAGTACCCAGAACAGAATCTGGCTCACTGGAGTTGTGCGTCTGTGGCGATACCCAGAACAGAACACAAGTCACTGGAGCTGTGAGTCTCTGGCAGTACCCAGAACTGAACGCGGGTCACTGGAGCTGTGAGACTGTGTTAGTACCCGGAACAGAATTTAGGTCGCTGGAGCTGTGAGTCTGTGGCAGTACCCAGAACAGAACACAGGTCAATGGAGCTTTGAGACCGTGGCAGTACCCAGAACATAATACGGGTCACTGGAGCTGTGAGGCTCTGGCGGTACCCAGAACCGAACCCGGATCACGGGAGCTGTGACGCTCTGGCAGTCCCCAGAACTGAACACGGGTCACTGGAGCTTTGAGACTGTGGCAGTAGCCAGAACCGAACCAGAGTAACGGGAGCTGTGAAGCTGCGGCAGTACCCAGAGCTGAACACGGGTCACTGGAGCTTTGAGACTGTGGCAGTACCCAGAACCGAACCTGAGGAACGGGAGCTGTGAGGCTGTGGCAGTACCCGGAACAAAATTTGGGTCGCTGGAGCTGTGAGGCTGTGGCAGTACCCAGAACAGAACACGGGTCAATGGAGCTTTGAGACCGTGGCAGTACCCAGAACAGAACACGGGTCACTGGAGCTATGAGACTCTGGCAGTACCCAGAACTGGACGCGGGTCACTGGAGCTGTGAGACTGTGTCAGTACCCGGAACAGAATTCAGGTCGCTGGAGCTGTGCGTCTGTGGCAGTACCTGGAACAGAACACGGGTCAATGGAGCTTTGAGACCGTGGCAGTACCCAAAACAGAACACGGGTCACTGGAGCTCTGAGACTCTGGCAGTTCCCAGATCTGAACCCGGATCACGGGAGCTGTGACTCTCTGGCAGTACCCAGAACTGAACACGGGTCACTGGAGCTTTGAGACTGTGGCAGTATCCAGAACCAAACCTGAAGAACGGGAGCTATGATGATGCGGCAGTACCCAGAACTGAACCTCGGTCATTGGAGCTGTGAAGCTGTGGCTGTACCCGGATCTGAACCTGGGTCACTGGAGCTGTGCGTCCATGGCAATACCCAGAACAGAACACGGGTCACTGGAGCTGTGAGACTCTGGCAGCACCCAGAACTGAACGCGGGTCACTGGAACTGTGAGACTGTAGCAGTCACCAGAATTGAACACGAGTCACTGGAGCTGTGAGGCTGCTGCAGTACCCGGAACTGAACCCGGGACACCGGAGCTGTTAGGCCGTGGCAGTGTTCAGATCAGCACCCGGGTCGCTGGAGCTGTGAGACCGTGGCAGTACCCAGAACTGAACCCGGGTCACTGGTGCTGTGAGGCTGTGGCAGTCCCCGGAACTGAACCCGGGACACTGGAGCTGTTAGGCTGTGGCAGCATTCAGAACAGAACCCGTTTCGCTGGAGATCTGAGACCGTGGCTGTACCCAGAACAGAACCCGGGTCACTGGAGCTGTGAGGCTGTGGCGGTACCGAGAACCGAACAAGGGTCACTTGGAGCTGTGAGTCTGCGCAAGTACTCTGAACCGAACCCGGTTCTCTGGAGCTGTTAGGCTGTGGCAGTATTCAGAATAGATCCCTGGTCGCTGGAGCTGTGAGGCTGTGGCAGTACCCGGAACAGAATTTGGGTCACTGGAGCTGTGAGTCTGTGGCAGTACCCAAAACAGAACACGGGTCGCTGGAGCTGTGAGACCGTGGCAGTACCCAGAACTGAACCCGGGTCGCTGGAGCTGTGAGACTCTGGCAGTACCCAGAACGAAACCCGGATCACGGGAGCTGTGAGGCTCTGGCAGTACCCAGAACTGAACACGGGTCACTGGAGCTTTGACACTGTGGCAGTACCCAGAACCGCACCTGAGTAACGGGAGCTGTGAAGCTGCGGCAGTACCTTGAACTGAACCTCTGTCACTGGAGCTGTGAGGCTGTGGCAGCACCTGGAACAGAATCTGGGTCGCTGGAGCTGTGCGTCCGTGGCAATACCCAAACAGAACACGGGTCACTGGAGCTGTGAGACTCTGGCAGTACCCAGAACTGAACGCGGGTCACTGGAGCTGTGAGGCTGCTGCAGTACCCGGAACTGAACCCGGGACACCGGAGCTGTTAGGCCGTGGCAGTATTCAGAACAGAACCCGGGTCGCTGGAGCTGTGAGTCTCCGGCAGTACACAGAACTGAAACCGGGTCACTGGAGCTTTGAGACTGGGGCTGCACCTACAACCGAACCCGGGTCACTGGAGCTGTGAGACTGTGGCAGTACCCAGAACCCAACATGAGTAACTGGAGCTGTGAAGCTGCGGCAGTAACCAGAACAGAATTTGGGTCCCTGGAGCTGTGAGACTCTGGCAGTACCCAGAACTGAACCCAGGACACTAGGGTTCTGAGGCTGGGCAGTTCCCGGAACTGAACCCGGGTCACTGGAGCTGTGAGGCTTTGGCAGTATTCAGAACAGAACCCGGGTCGCTGGAGCTGTGAGACCGTGGCAGTGCACAGAACTGAAACCGGGTCGCTGGAGCTGTGAGCCTGTGGCAGTCCCCAGAACTGTACCCAGGACACTTCAGCTGTGAGGCTGCAGCAGTACCCTGAACTGAACCCAGGACACTGGAGTTGTGAGGCTGCGGCAGTTTCCGGAACTGAACCCAGGCCACTGGAGCTGTGAGACTGTGGCGGTACCCAGAACCGAACCCGGGTCACTGGAGCTTTGAGGCTTTGGCAGTACCCAGAATCGAACAAGGATCACTGGAGCTGTGAGGCTGTGGCAGTTCTCAGAACAGAGCATGGGTCACTGGAGCTGTGAGGCTGCTGCAGTACCCGAAACTGAACGGGGACACTGGAGCTGTGAGCATGCGGCGGTACCCAGATCTGAACCCAGGTCACTTGGAGCTGTTAGGCTGCGGCAGTACCCTAAACCGAACCCGGGTCTCTGGAGCTGTGAGGCTGTGGCAGTATTTAGAATAGTACCCGGGTCGCTGGAGCTGTGAGACTGTAGCAGTACCCAGAACCGAACCTGGGTCACTGGAACTGTGAGCCTGTGGCAGAACCCAGAACCGATCCCCGATCACGGGAGCTGTGAGGCTGTGGCAGTACCCAGAGCTGAACCCGGATCACTGGAGCTGTGAGGCTGTGGCGGTACCCAGAACCGAACCCGAGTCACTGGAACTGTGAGCCTGTGGCAGAACCCAGAACCGAACCCGGATCACGGGAGCTGTGAGGCTGTGGCAGTAACCAGAGCAGAACACGGATGACTGGAGCTGTGAAGCTGCGGCAGGACCCAGAACTGAACGTATGTCACTGGAGCTGTGAGGCTGTGGCAGTACCCAGTATGGAGAGCGGGTCACTGGATCTGTGAGACTGTGCCAGTATCCAGGACAGAACCCGGATCGCTGTAGCTGTGAGGCTGTGGCTGTACCCAGAACTGAACCTGGGTCGCTGAAGCTGTGAGTCTGTGGCAGTACCCAGAACTGAACCCGGGTCACTGGATCTGTGAGGCTGTGGCAGTTCCCAGAACGAAAACGGGTCGCTGAAGCTGTGAGACTGTGGTATTACCCAGAACCGATCCCCGGTCACTGGATCTATGACGCTGTGGCAGTACCCTGATCTGAACCCAGGTCACTTGATCTGTGAGGCTGTGGCAGTTTCCAGAACCGAACCCGGGTCGCTGGAGCTATGAGAATGTGGCAGTACCCAGAACAGAACCCGGTCGCTGGAGCTGTGTGACTGTGGCAGTACGCAGAACCGAACCCGTGTCACTGGGGCTGTGAGGCTGTGGCAGTACTCAGAACATAACCCGGGTCACTGGTGCTGTGAGACATTGCCAGTATCCAGAACAGAACCCGGGTCGCTGGAGCTGTGAGTCTGTGGCTGTACCCAAAACCGAACCCGGGTCACTGGAGCTGTAAGGCTGTGGCAGTACCCAGAACTGAACCCGGGTCACTGGAGCTGTGAGACTGTGGCAGTATCCATAACAGAACCCGGGTCACTGGAGCTGTGAGGCTGTGGCAGTACCCAGAACAGAACCCGGGTCACTGGAGCTGTGAAGCTGCGGCAGTACCCAGAACTGAACCTCTGTCACTGGAGCTGTGAGGTTGTGGCAGTACCCGGAAAATAATCTGGGTCACTGGAGCTGTGCGTCCGTGGCAATACCCAAACAGAACACGGGTCACTGGAGCTGTGAGACTCTGGCAGTACCCAGAACTGAACGCAGGTCACTGGAGCTGTGAGGCTGCTGCAGTACCCGGAACAGAACCCGGGACACCGGAGCTGTTAGGCCGTGGCATTATTCAGAACAGAACCAGGGTCGCTGGAGCTGTGAGACTGTGGCAATACCCAGAACCGAAACTGAGCAACGGGAGCTGTGAAGCTGCGGCAGTACCCAGAACTGAACCTCTGTCACTGGAGCTGTGAGGCTGTGGCTGTACGCGGAACAGAATCTGGGTCACTGGAGCTGTCAGACTCTGGCAGTACCCAGAACTGAACGCGGGTCACTGGAGCTGTGAGACTGCAGCAGTCACCAGAACTGAACCCGGGTCAAGGAGCTGTGAGGCTGCGGCAGTACCCGGAACTGAACCCAGGACACTGGAGTTGTGAGGCTGCGGCAGTTTCCAGAACTGAACCCGGGCCACTGGAGCTGTGAGACTGTGGCGGTACCCACAACCGTACCCAGGTCACTGGAGCTTTGAGGCTGCGGCAGTACCCAGAATCGAACCCGGATCACTGGAGCTGTGAGGCTGTGGCAGTACCCAGAACTGAACCAGGGTCACTGGAGCTGTGAGGCTGTGGCAGTATTTAGAATAGTACCCGGTTCGCTGGAGCGGTGAGACTGTAGCAGTACCCAGAGCTGAACCCGGGTCACTGGAGCTGTGAGGCTGTGGCGGTACCCAGAACCGAACCCGGGTCACTGGAACTGTGAGCCTGCGGCAAAACCCAGAACCGAACCCGGATCACTGGAGCTGTGAGGCTGTAGCAGTACCCAGAGCAGAACACGGATCACTGGAGCTGTGAAGCTGCGGCAGTACTCAGAATTGAACCTATGTCACTGGAGCTGTGAGGCTGTGGCAGTACCCAGTACGGAGACCGGGTCACTGGATCTGTGAGGCTGTGACAGTACCTGGAACCGAACCCGGGTCGCTGAAGCTGTGAGGCTGTGGTATTACCCAGAGCCGAAACCCGGTCACTGGATCTGTGAGGCTGTGGCAGTACACAGAACTGAACCCGGGTCACTGCACCTGTGAGACTGCGGCAGTTCCCAGAACCGAAAACGGGTCGCTGAAGCTGTGAGGCTGTGGTAATACCCAGAACCGATCCCCGGTCACTGGATCTGTGACGATGAGGCTGTACCCTGATCTGAACCCAGGTCACTGGATCTGTGAGGCTGTGGCAGTACCCGGAACCGAACCCGGGTCGCTGGAGCAGCGAGAATGTGGCAGTACCCAGAACTGAAAACGGGTCGCTGAAGCTGTGAGACTGTGGTATTACCCAGAACCGATCCCCGGTCACTGGATCTATGACGCTGTGGCAGTACCCTGATCTGAACCCAGGTCACTTGATCTGTGAGGCTGTGGCAGTTTCCAGAACCGAACCCGGGTCGCTGGAGCTATGAGAATGTGGCAGTACCCAGAACAGAACCCGGTCGCTGGAGCTGTGTGACTGTGGCAGTACGCAGAACCGAACCCGTGTCACTGGGGCTGTGAGGCTGTGGCAGTACTCAGAACATAACCCGGGTCACTGGTGCTGTGAGACATTGCCAGTATCCAGAACAGAACCCGGGTCGCTGGAGCTGTGAGTCTGTGGCTGTACCCAAAACCGAACCCGGGTCACTGGAGCTGTAAGGCTGTGGCAGTACCCAGAACTGAACCCGGGTCACTGGAGCTGTGAGACTGTGGCAGTATCCATAACAGAACCCGGGTCACTGGAGCTGTGAGGCTGTGGCAGTACCCAGAACAGAACCCGGGTCACTGGAGCTGTGAAGCTGCGGCAGTACCCAGAACTGAACCTCTGTCACTGGAGCTGTGAGGTTGTGGCAGTACCCGGAAAATAATCTGGGTCACTGGAGCTGTGCGTCCGTGGCAATACCCAAACAGAACACGGGTCACTGGAGCTGTGAGACTCTGGCAGTACCCAGAACTGAACGCAGGTCACTGGAGCTGTGAGGCTGCTGCAGTACCCGGAACAGAACCCGGGACACCGGAGCTGTTAGGCCGTGGCATTATTCAGAACAGAACCAGGGTCGCTGGAGCTGTGAGACTGTGGCAATACCCAGAACCGAAACTGAGCAACGGGAGCTGTGAAGCTGCGGCAGTACCCAGAACTGAACCTCTGTCGCTGGAGCTGTGAGGCTGTGGCTGTACGCGGAACAGAATCTGGGTCACTGGAGCTGTCAGACTCTGGCAGTACCCAGAACTGAACGCGGGTCACTGGAGCTGTGAGACTGCAGCAGTCACCAGAACTGAACCCGGGTCAAGGAGCTGTGAGGCTGCGGCAGTACCCGAAACTGAACCCAGGACACTGGAGTTGTGAGGCTGCGGCAGTTTCCAGAACTGAACCCGGGCCACTGGAGCTGTGAGACTGTGGCGGTACCCACAACCGTACCCAGGTCACTGGAGCTTTGAGGCTGCGGCAGTACCCAGAATCGAACCCGGATCACTGGAGCTGTGAGGCTGTGGCAGTACCCAGAACTGAACCAGGGTCACTGGAGCTGTGAGGCTGCTGCAGTACCCGGAACTGAACGGGGACACTGGAACTGTGAGACTGTGGCAGTATTTAGAATAGTACCCGGTTCGCTGGAGCGGTGAGACTGTAGCAGTACCCAGAGCTGAACCCGGGTCACTGGAGCTGTGAGGCTGTGGCGGTACCCAGAACCGAACCCGGGTCACTGGAACTGTGAGCCTGCGGCAAAACCCAGAACCGAACCCGGATCACTGGAGCTGTGAGGCTGTAGCAGTACCCAGAGCAGAACACGGATCACTGGAGCTGTGAGGCTGTGGCAGTACCCAGTACGGAGACCGGGTCACTGGATCTGTGAGGCTGTGACAGTACCTGGAACCGAACCCGGGTCGCTGAAGCTGTGAGGCTGTGGTATTACCCAGAGCCGAAACCCGGTCACTGGATCTGTGAGGCTGTGGCAGTACACAGAACTGAACCCGGGTCACTGCACCTGTGAGGCTGCGGCAGTTCCCAGAACCGAAAACGGGTCGCTGAAGCTGTGAGGCTGTGGTAATACCCAGAACCGATCCCCGGTCACTGGATCTGTGACGATGAGGCTGTACCCTGATCTGAACCCAGGTCACTGGATCTGTGAGGCTGTGGCAGTACCCGGAACCGAACCCGGGTCGCTGGAGCAGCGAGAATGTGGCAGTACCCAGAACTGAAAACGGGTCACTGGAGCTGTGTGACTGTGGCAGTACCCAGAACCGAACCCGTGTCACTGGGGTTGTGAGGCTGTGGCAGTACTCAGAACAGAACCCGGACACTGAAGCTGTGAGACTGTGCCAGTACCCAGGACAGAACCCGGGTCGCTGTAGCTGTGAGGCTGTGGCTGTACCCAGAACCGAACCCGGGTCGCTGAATCTGTGAGGCTGTGGCAGTACCCAGAGCCGTACCCGGGTCGCTGAAGCTGTGAGGCTGTGGTATTACCCAGACCCATCCCCGGTCACTGGGTCTGTGACGCTGTGGCAGTACCCAGAACCGAACACGGGTCGCTGGCGCTGTGAGGCGTTGGCAGTACCCAGAACCGAACCCGGGTCGCTGGAGCTGTGACGCTGTGGCAGTGCCCGCATCCGAAACCGGGTCACTGCATCTGTGAGGTGGTGGCTGTACCGAGAACCGAATCCGGGTCACTGGAGCTGAGAGGTTGTCCCAGAACACAAAACAGAACCCGGGTCTCTGGAGCTGTGTGGCTGTGGCAGTATCAAGTCCCGAACCCGAGTCATTGGATCTGTGAGGCTGTGGCAGTACCCAGAACTGAAACTGGGTCGCTGAAGCTGTGAGTCTGTGGCAGTACCCAGAGCCGAAACCCGGTCACTGGATCTGTTAGGCTGTGGCAGTACCCAGAACTGAACCCGGGTCACTGGATCTGTGAGGCTGTGGCAGTTCCCAGAACCGAAGACGGGTCGCTGAAGCTGTGAGGCTGTGGTATTACCCAGAACCTATCCCCGGTCACTGGATCAATGACGCTGTGGCAGTACCCTGATCTGAACCCAGGTCACTGGATCTGTGAGGCTGTGGCAGTACCCAGAACCGAACCCGTGTCGCTGGAGCTGTGAGAATGTGGCAGTACCCAGAACAGAACCCGGTCGCTGGAGCTGTGAGGCTGTGGCAGTACCCAGAACTGAAAACGGGTCACTGGAGCTGTGTGACTGTGGCAGCACCCAGAACCGAACCCGTGTTACTGGGGCTGTGAGGCTGTGGCAGTACTCAGAACAGAACCCGGGTCACTGGAGCTGTGAGACCGTGCCAGTATCCAGAACAGAACCCGGGTCGCTGGAGCTGTGAGGCTGTGGCTGTACCCAAAACCGAACCCGGGTCACTGGAGCTGTGAGGCTGTGGCAGTGCCCCGAACCGAACCCGGGTCACTGGAGCTGTGAGGCTGTGGCAGTACCCAGAACAGAACCCGGGTCACTGGAGCTGTGAGTCTGTTGCAGTACCTAGAACTGATCCCGGGTCACTTGTAGCTGTGAGGCTGCGGCAGTACCCAGAACCGAACCCGGGTCACTGGAGCTGTGGGACTGTGGCAGTACCCAGATCATAACCAGGGTCGCTGGAGCTGTGAGGCTGTGGTTGTACCCAGAACTGATCCCTGGTCACTGGAGCTGTGAGGTTGTGGCAGTACCCAGAATAGAACCCCGGTCTCTGGAGCTGTGTGGCTGTGGCAGTACCCAGTACCGAACCCGAGTCATTGGATCTGTGAGGCTTTGGCAGTACCCAGACCCGAACCCGGGACACTGGATCTGAGGCTGAGGCAGTACCCAGAACTGAACCCTGGTCAGTGGATCTGTGAGGCTGTGGCAGTACCCAGAACAGAACCCGGGTCGTTGAAGCTGTGAGGCTGTGGCAGTAATAGAGCCGAAACCCGGTCACTGGATCTGTGATGCTGTGGCAGTACCCTGATCTGAACCCAGGTCACTGGATCTGTGAGGCTGTGGCAGTACCCAGAACTGAACCCGTGTCGCTGGAGCTGTGAGAATGTGGCAGTACCCAGAACAGAACCCGGTCGCTGGAGCTGTGAGGCTGTGGCAGTACCCAGAACTGAAAACGGGTCATTGGAGCTGTGTGACTGTGGCAGCACCCAGAACCGAACCCGTGTCACTGGGGCTGTGAGGCTGTGGCAGTACTCAGAACAGAACCCGGGTCACTGGAGCAGTGAGTCCGTGCCAGTATCCAGAACAGAACCCGGGTCGCTGGAGCTGTGAGGCTGTGGCTGTGCCCAAAACCGAACCCGGGTCACTGGAGCTGTGAGGCTGTGGCAGTGCCCCGAACCGAACCCGGGTCTCTGGAGCTGTGAGGCTGTGGCAGTACCTAGAACTGATCCCGTGTCACTTGCAGCTGTGAGGCTGCGGCAGTACCCAGAACCGAACCCGGGTCACTGGAGCTGTGAGACTGTGGCAGTACCCAGATCATAACCAGGGTCGCTGGAGCTGTGAGGCTGTGGTTGTACCCAGAACTGATCCCTGGTCACTGGAGCTGTGAGGTTGTGGCAGTACCCAGAATAGAACCCCGGTCTCTGGAGCTGTGTGGCTGTGGCAGTACCCAGTACCGAACCCGAGTCATTGGATCTGTGAGGCTTTGGCAGTACCCAGAACCGAACCCGGGACACTGGATCTGTGAGGCTGAGGCAGTACCCAGAACTGAACCCGGGTCAGTGGATCTGTGAGGCTTTGGCAGTACCCAGAACAGAACCCGGGTCGTTGAAGCTGTGAGGCTGTGGCAGTACCCAGAGCCGAAACCCGGTCACTGGATCTGTGAGGCTTTTGCAGTACCCAGAACTGAACCCGGGTCACTGGACCTGTGAGGCTGTGGCAGTTCCCAGAACCGAAAACGGGACGCTGAAGCTGTGAGGCTGTGGTATTACCCAGAACCGAACCCCGGTCACTGGATCTGTGACGCTGTGGCAGTCCCCTGATCTGAACCCAGGTCACTGGATCTGTGAGACTGTGGCAGTACCCGGAACCGAACCCGGGTCGCTGGAGCTACGAGCATGTGGCAGTACCCAGAACAGAACCCGGTCGCTGGAGCTGTGAGGCTGTGGCAGTACCCAGAACTGAAAACGGGTCACTGGAGCTGTGTGACTGTGGCAGTACCCAGAACCGAACCCGTGTCACTGGGGTTGTGAGGCTGTGGCAGTACTCAGAACAGAACTCGGACACTGGAGCTGTGAGACTGTGCCAGTATCCAGGACAGAACCCGGGTCGCTGTAGCTGTGAGGCTGTGGCTGTACCCAGAACCGAACCCGGGTCGCTGAAGTTGTGAGGCTGTGGCAGTACCCAGAGCCGAAATCCGGTCACTGGATCTGTGAGGCTGTGGCATTACCCAAGTACTCAACCCGGGTCACTGGATCTGTGAGGCTGTGGCAGTACCCAGAGCCGTACCCGGGTCGCTGAAGCTGTGACGCCGTGGTATTACCCAGACCCATCCCCGGTCACTGGATCTGTGACGCTGTGGCAGTACCCAGAACCGAACACGGGTCGCTGGCGCTGTGA
The DNA here is from genome assembly GCF_036365525.1 of Heterodontus francisci. Taxonomy (NCBI): domain Eukaryota; kingdom Metazoa; phylum Chordata; class Chondrichthyes; order Heterodontiformes; family Heterodontidae; genus Heterodontus; species Heterodontus francisci. The sequence goes on along the minus strand of NW_027141156.1, from coordinate 3,458,473 downwards.
TGCGGTGGCAGAACCCAGAACCGAACCCGGGTCGCTTGAGCTGTGAAGCTGTGGCAGTGCCCGCATCCGAAACCGGGTCACTGTATCTGTGAGGTGGTGGCTGTACCGAGAACCGAATCCGGGTCACTGGAGCTGTGAGGTTGTCCCAGTACCCAAAACAGAACACGGGTCTCTGGAGCTGTGTGGCTGTGGCAGTATCCAGTCCCGAACCCGAGTCATTGGATCTGTGAGGCTGTGGCAGTATCCAGAACTGAACCCGGGTCACTGGATCTGTGAGGCTGTGGCAGTTCCCAGAACCGAAGACGGGTCACTGGAGCTGTGTGACTGTGGCAGCACCCAGAACCGAACCCGTGTCACTGGGGCTGTGAGGCTGTGGCAGTACCCAGATCATAACCAGGGTCGCTGGAGCTGTGACGCTGTGGTTGTACCCAGAACTGATCCCTGGAGCTGTGAGGTTGTGGCAGTACCCAGAATAGAACCCCGGTCTCTGGAACTGTGTGGCTGTGGCAGTACCCAGTACCGAACCCGAGTCATTGGATCTGTGAGGCTTTGGCAGTACCCAGACCCGAACCCGGGACACTGGATCTGAGGCTGAGGCAGTACCCAGAACTGAACCCTGGTCAGTGGATCTGTGAGGCTGTGGCAGTACCCAGAACAGAACCCGGGTCGTTGAAGCTGTGAGGCTGTGGCAGTAATAGAGCCGAAACCCGGTCACTGGATCTATGATGCTGTGGCAGTACCCTGATCTGAACCCAGGTCACTGGATCTGTGAGGCTGTGGCAGTACCCAGAACTGAACCCGTGTCGCTGGAGCTGTGAGAATGTGGCAGTACCCAGAACAGAACCCGGTCGCTGGAGCTGTGAGGCTGTGGCAGTACCCAGAACTGAAAACGGGTCACTGGAGCTGTGTGACTGTGGCAGCACCCAGAACCGAACCCGTGTCACTGGGGCTGTGAGGCTGTGGCAGTACTCAGAACAGAACCCGGGTCACTGGAGCTGTGAGTCTGTTGCAGTACCTAGAACTGATCCCGGGTCACTTGTAGCTGTGAGGCTGCGGCAGTACCCAGAACCGAACCCGGGTCACTGGAGCTGTGAGACTGTGGCAGTACCCAGATCATAACCAGGGTCGCTGGAGCTGTGAGGCTGTGGTTGTACCCAGAACTGATCCCTGGTCACTGGAGCTGTGAGGTTGTGGCAGTACCCAGAATAGAACCCCGGTCTCTGGAGCTGTGTGGCTGTGGCAGTACCCAGTACCGAACCCGAGTCATTGGATCTGTGAGGCTTTGGCAGTACCCAGACCCGAACCCGGGACACTGGATCTGAGGCTGAGGCAGTACCCAGAACTGAACCCTGGTCAGTGGATCTGTGAGGCTGTGGCAGTACCCAGAACAGAACCCGGGTCGTTGAAGCTGTGAGGCTGTGGCAGTATTAGAGCCGAAACCCGGTCACTGGATCTATGATGCTGTTGCAGTACCCTGATCTGAACCCAGGTCACTGGATCTGTGAGGCTGTGGCAGTACCGAGAACTGAACCCGTGTCGCTGGAGCTGTGAGAATGTGGCAGTACCCAGAACAGAACCCGGTCGCTGGAGCTGTGAGACTGTGGCAGTACCCAGAACTGAAAACGGGTCACTGGAGCTGTGTGACTGTGGCAGCACCCAGAACCGAACCCGTGTCACTTGGGGCTGTGAGGCTGTGGCAGTACTCAGAACAGAACCCGGGTCACTGGAGCTGTGAGACCGTGCCAGTATCCAGAACAGAACCCGGGTCGCTGGAGCTGTGAGGCTGTGGCTGTACCCAAAACCGAACCCGGGTCACTGGATCTGTGAGGCTGTGGCAGTCCCCCGAACCGAACCCGGGTCACTGGAGCTGTGAGACTGTGGCAGTACCCAGATCATTACCAGGGTCGCTGGAGCTGTGAGGCTGTGGTTGTACCCAGAACTGATCCCTGGTCACTGGAGCTGTGAGGTTGTGGCAGTACCCAGAATAGAACCCCGGTCTCTGGAGCTGTGTGGCTGTGGCAGTACCCAGTACCGAACCCGAGTCATTGGATCTGTGAGGCTTTGGCAGTGCCCAGACCCGAACCCGGGACACTGGATCTGAGGCTGAGGCAGTACCCAGAACTGAACCCTGGTCAGTGGATCTGTGAGGCTGTGGCAGTACCCAGAACAGAACCCGGGTCGTTGAAGCTATGAGGCTGTGGCAGTAATAGAGCCAAAACCCGGTCACTGGATCTATGATGCTGTGGCAGTACCCTGATCTGAACCCAGGTCACTGGATCTGTGAGGCTGTGGCAGTACCCAGAACTGAACACGTGTCGCTGGAGCTGTGAGAATGTGGCAGTACCCAGAACAGAACCCGGTCGCTGGAGCTGTGAGGCTGTGGCAGTACCCAGAACTGAAAACGGGTCACTGGAGCTGTGTGACTGTGGCAGCACCCAGAACCGAACCCGTGTTACTGGGGCTGTGAGGCTGTGGCAGTACTCAGAACAGAACCCGGGTCACTGGAGCTGTGAGACCGTGCCAGTATCCAGAACAGAACCCGGGTCGCTGGAGCTGTGAGGCTGTGGCTGTACCCAAAACCGAACCCGGGTCACTGGAGCTGTGAGGCTGTGGCAGTGCCCCGAACCGAACCCGGGTCACTGGAGCTGTGAGGCTGTGGCAGTACCCAGAACAGAACCCGGGTCACTGGAGCTGTGAGTCTGTTGCAGTACCTAGAACTGATCCCGGGTCACTTGTAGCTGTGAGGCTGCGGCAGTACCCAGAACCGAACCCGGGTCACTGGAGCTGTGGGACTGTGGCAGTACCCAGATCATAACCAGGGTCGTTGGAGCTGTGAGGCTGTGGTTGTACCCAGAACTGATCCCTGGTCACTGGAGCTGTGAGGTTGTGGCAGTACCCAGAATAGAACCCCGGTCTCTGGAGCTGTGTGGCTGTGGCAGTACCCAGTACCGAACCCGAGTCATTGGATCTGTGAGGCTTTGGCAGTACCCAGACCCGAACCCGGGACACTGGATCTGAGGCTGAGGCAGTACCCAGAACTGAACCCTGGTCAGTGGATCTGTGAGGCTGTGGCAGTACCCAGAACAGAACCCGGGTCGTTGAAGCTGTGAGGCTGTGGCAGTAATAGAGCCGAAACCCGGTCACTGGATCTGTGATGCTGTGGCAGTACCCTGATCTGAACCCAGGTCACTGGATCTGTGAGGCTGTGGCAGTACCCAGAACTGAACCCGTGTCGCTGGAGCTGTGAGAATGTGGCAGTACCCAGAACAGAACCCGGTCGCTGGAGCTGTGAGGCTGTGGCAGTACCCAGAACTGAAAACGGGTCATTGGAGCTGTGTGACTGTGGCAGTACCCAGAACCGAACCCGTGTCACTGGGGCTGTGAGGCTGTGGCAGTACTCAGAAAAGAACCCGGGTCACTGGAGCTGTGAGTCCGTGCCAGTATCCAGAACAGAACCCGGGTCGCTGGAGCTGTGAGGCTGTGGCTGTGCCCAAAACAGAACCCGGGTCACTGGAGCTGTGAGGCTGTGGCAGTGCCCCGAACCGAACCCGGGTCTCTGGAGCTGTGAGGCTGTGGCAGTACCCAGAACAGAACCCGGGCACTGGTGCTGTGAGTCTGTTGCAGTACCTAGAACTGATCCCGTGTCACTTGCAGCTGTGAGGCTGCGGCAGTACCCAGAACCGAACCCGGGTCACTGGAGCTGTGAGACTGTGGCAGTACCCAGATCATAACCAGGGTCGCTGGAGCTGTGAGGCTGTGGTTGTACCCAGAACTGATCCCTGGTCACTGGAGCTGTGAGGTTGTGGCAGTACCCAGAATAGAACCCCGGTCTCTGGAGCTGTGTGGCTGTGGCAGTACCCAGTACCGAACCCGAGTCATTGGATCTGTGAGGCTTTGGCAGTACCCAGAACCGAACCCGGGACACTGGATCTGTGAGGCTGAGGCAGTACCCAGAACTGAACCCGGGTCAGTGGATCTGTGAGGCTGTGGCAGTACCCAGAACAGAACCCGGGTCGTTGAAGCTGTGAGGCTGTGGCAGTACCCAGAGCCGAAACCCGGTCACTGGATCTGTGAGGCTTTTGCAGTACCCAGAACTGAACCCGGGTCACTGGACCTGTGAGGCTGTGGCAGTTCCCAGAACCGAAAACGGGACGCTGAAGCTGTGAGGCTGTGGTATTACCCAGAACCGAACCCCGGTCACTGGATCTGTGACGCTGTGGCAGTCCCCTGATCTGAACCCAGGTCACTGGATCTGTGAGACTGTGGCAGTACCCGGAACCGAACCCGGGTCGCTGGAGCTACGAGCATGTGGCAGTACCCAGAACAGAACCCGGTCGCTGGAGCTGTGAGGCTGTGGCAGTACCCAGAACTGAAAACGGGTCACTGGAGCTGTGTGACTGTGGCAGTACCCAGAACCGAACCCGTGTCACTGGGGTTGTGAGGCTGTGGCAGTACTCAGAACAGAACTCGGACACTGGAGCTGTGAGACTGTGCCAGTATCCAGGACAGAACCCGGGTCGCTGTAGCTGTGAGGCTGTGGCTGTACCCAGAACCGAAACCGGGTCGCTGAAGTTGTGAGGCTGTGGCAGTACCCAGAGCCGAAATCCGGTCACTGGATCTGTGAGGCTGTGGCATTACCCAAGTACTCAACCCGGGTCACTGGATCTGTGAGGCTGTGGCAGTACCCAGAGCCGTACCCGGGTCGCTGAAGCTGTGACGCCGTGGTATTACCCAGACCCATCCCCGGTCACTGGATCTGTGACGCTGTGGCAGTACCCAGAACCGAACACGGGTCGCTGGCGCTGTGATGCGGTGGCAGAACCCAGAACCGAACCCGGGTCGCTTGAGCTGTGAAGCTGTGGCAGTGCCCGCATCCGAAACCGGGTCACTGTATCTGTGAGGTGGTGGCTGTACCGAGAACCGAATCCGGGTCACTGGAGCTGTGAGGTTGTCCCAGTACCCAAAACAGAACACGGGTCTCTGGAGCTGTGTGGCTGTGGCAGTATCCAGTCCCGAACCCGAGTCATTGGATCTGTGAGGCTGTGGCAGTACCCAGCACTGAAACTGGGTCGCTGAAGCTGTGAGTCTGTGGCAGTATCCAGAACTGAACCCGGGTCACTGGATCTGTGAGGCTGTGGCAGTTCCCAGAACCGAAGACGGGTCACTGGAGCTGTGTGACTGTGGCAGCACCCAGAACCGAACCCGTGTCACTGGGGCTGTGAGGCTGTGGCAGTACTCAGAGCAGAACCCGGGTCACTGGAGCTGTGAGTCTGTTGCAGTACCTAGAACTGATCCCGGGTCACTTGTCGCTGTGAGGCTGCGGCAGTACCCAGAACCGAACCCGGGTCACTGGAGCTGTGAGACTGTGGCAGTACCCAGATCATAACCAGGGTCGCTGGAGCTGTGACGCTGTGGTTGTACCCAGAACTGATCCCTGGAGCTGTGAGGTTGTGGCAGTACCCAGAATAGAACCCCGGTCTCTGGAGCTGTGTGGCTGTGGCAGTACCCAGTACCGAACCCGAGTCATTGGATCTGTGAGGCTTTGGCAGTGCCCAGACCCGAACCCGGGACACTGGATCTGAGGCTGAGGCAGTACCCAGAACTGAACCCTGGTCAGTGGATCTGTGAGGCTGTGGCAGTACCCAGAACAGAACCCGGGTCGTTGAAGCTATGAGGCTGTGGCAGTAATAGAGCCAAAACCCGGTCACTGGATCTATGATGCTGTGGCAGTACCCTGATCTGAACCCAGGTCACTGGATCTGTGAGGCTGTGGCAGTACCCAGAACTGAACCCGTGTCGCTGGAGCTGTGAGAATGTGGCAGTACCCAGAACAGAACCCGGTCGCTGGAGCTGTGAGGCTGTGGCAGTACCCAGAACTGAAAACGGGTCACTGGAGCTGTGTGACTGTGGCAGCACCCAGAACCGAACCCGTGTTACTGGGGCTGTGAGGCTGTGGCAGTACTCAGAACAGAACCCGGGTCACTGGAGCTGTGAGACCGTGCCAGTATCCAGAACAGAACCCGGGTCGCTGGAGCTGTGAGGCTGTGGCTGTACCCAAAACCGAACCCGGGTCACTGGAGCTGTGAGGCTGTGGCAGTGCCCCGAACCGAACCCGGGTCACTGGAGCTGTGAGGCTGTGGCAGTACCCAGAACAGAACCCGGGTCACTGGAGCTGTGAGTCTGTTGCAGTACCGAGAACTGATCCCGGGTCACTTGTAGCTGTGAGGCTGCGGCAGTACCCAGAACCGAACCCGGGTCACTGGAGCTGTGGGACTGTGGCAGTACCCAGATCATAACCAGGGTCGCTGGAGCTGTGAGGCTGTGGTTGTACCCAGAACTGATCCCTGGTCACTGGAGCTGTGAGGTTGTGGCAGTACCCAGAATAGAACCCCGGTCTCTGGAGCTGTGTGGCTGTGGCAGTACCCAGTACCGAACCCGAGTCATTGGATCTGTGAGGCTTTGGCAGTACCCAGACCCGAACCCGGGACACTGGATCTGAGGCTGAGGCAGTACCCAGAACTGAACCCTGGTCAGTGGATCTGTGAGGCTGTGGCAGTACCCAGAACAGAACCCGGGTCGTTGAAGCTGTGAGGCTGTGGCAGTAATAGAGCCGAAACCCGGTCACTGGATCTGTGATGCTGTGGCAGTACCCTGATCTGAACCCAGGTCACTGGATCTGTGAGGCTGTGGCAGTACCCAGAACTGAACCCGTGTCGCTGGAGCTGTGAGAATGTGGCAGTACCCAGAACAGAACCCGGTCGCTGGAGCTGTGAGGCTGTGGCAGTACCCAGAACTGAAAACGGGTCATTGGAGCTGTGTGACTGTGGCAGCACCCAGAACCGAACCCGTGTCACTGGGGCTGTGAGGCTGTGGCAGTACTCAGAACAGAACCCGGGTCACTGGAGCTGTGAGTCCGTGCCAGTATCCAGAACAGAACCCGGGTCGCTGGAGCTGTGAGGCTGTGGCTGTGCCCAAAACCGAACCCGGGTCACTGGAGCTGTGAGGCTGTGGCAGTGCCCCGAACCGAACCCGGGTCTCTGGAGCTGTGAGGCTGTGGCAGTACCCAGAACAGAACCCGGGCCACTGGTGCTGTGAGTCTGTTGCAGTACCTAGAACTGATCCCGTGTCACTTGCAGCTGTGAGGCTGCGGCAGTACCCAGAACCGAACCCGGGTCACTGGAGCTGTGAGACTGTGGCAGTACCCAGATCATAACCAGGGTCGCTGGAGCTGTGAGGCTGTGGTTGTACCCAGAACTGATCCCTGGTCACTGGAGCTGTGAGGTTGTGGCAGTACCCAGAATAGAACCCCGGTCTCTGGAGCTGTGTGGCTGTGGCAGTACCCAGTACCGAACCCGAGTCATTGGATCTGTGAGGCTTTGGCAGTACCCAGAACCGAACCCGGGACACTGGATCTGTGAGGCTGAGGCAGTACCCAGAACTGAACCCGGGTCAGTGGATCTGTGAGGCTGTGGCAGTACCCAGAACAGAACCCGGGTCGTTGAAGCTGTGAGGCTGTGGCAGTACCCAGAGCCGAAACCCGGTCACTGGATCTGTGAGGCTTTTGCAGTACCCAGAACTGAACCCGGGTCACTGGACCTGTGAGGCTGTGGCAGTTCCCAGAACCGAAAACGGGACGCTGAAGCTGTGAGGCTGTGGTATTACCCAGAACCGAACCCCGGTCACTGGATCTGTGACGCTGTGGCAGTCCCCTGATCTGAACCCAGGTCACTGGATCTGTGAGACTGTGGCAGTACCCGGAACCGAACCCGGGTCGCTGGAGCTACGAGCATGTGGCAGTACCCAGAACAGAACCCGGTCGCTGGAGCTGTGAGGCTGTGGCAGTACCCAGAACTGAAAACGGGTCACTGGAGCTGTGTGACTGTGGCAGTACCCAGAACCGAACCCGTGTCACTGGGGTTGTGAGGCTGTGGCAGTACTCAGAACAGAACTCGGACACTGGAGCTGTGAGACTGTGCCAGTATCCAGGACAGAACCCGGGTCGCTGTAGCTGTGAGGCTGTGGCTGTACCCAGAACCGAACCCGGGTCGCTGAAGTTGTGAGGCTGTGGCAGTACCCAGAGCCGAAATCCGGTCACTGGATCTGTGAGGCTGTGGCATTACCCAAGTACTCAACCCGGGTCACTGGATCTGTGAGGCTGTGGCAGTACCCAGAGCCGTACCCGGGTCGCTGAAGCTGTGACGCCGTGGTATTACCCAGACCCATCCCCGGTCACTGGATCTGTGACGCTGTGGCAGTACCCAGAACCGAACACGGGGCGCTGGCGCTGTGATGCGGTGGCAGAACCCAGAACCGAACCCGGGTCGCTTGAGCTGTGAAGCTGTGGCAGTGCCCGCATCCGAAACCGGGTCACTGTATCTGTGAGGTGGTGGCTGTACCGAGAACCGAATCCTGGTCACTGGAGCTGTGAGGTTGTCCCAGTACCCAAAACAGAACACGGGTCTCTGGAGCTGTGTGGCTGTGGCAGTATCCAGTCCCGAACCCGAGTCATTGGATCTGTGAGGCTGTGGCAGTACCCAGCACTGAAACTGGGTCGCTGAAGCTGTGAGTCTGTGGCAGTATCCAGAACTGAACCCGGGTCACTGGATTTGTGAGGCTGTGGCAGTTCCCAGAACCGAAGACGGGTCACTGGAGCTGTGTGACTGTGGCAGCACCCAGAACCGAACCCGTGTCACTGGGGCTGTGAGGCTGTGGCAGTACTCAGAGCAGAACCCGGGTCACTGGAGCTGTGAGTCTGTTGCAGTACCTAGAACTGATCCCGGGTCACTTGTAGCTGTGAGGCTGCGGCAGTACCCAGAACCGAACCCGGGTCACTGGAGCTGTGAGACTGTGGCAGTACCCAGATCATAACCAGGGTCGCTGGAGCTGTGACGCTGTGGTTGTACCCAGAACTGATCCCTGGAGCTGTGAGGTTGTGGCAGTACCCAGAATAGAACCCCGGTCTCTGGAGCTGTGTGGCTGTGGCAGTACCCAGTACCGAACCCGAGTCATTGGATCTGTGAGGCTTTGGCAGTACCCAGACCCGAACCCGGGACACTGGATCTGAGGCTGAGGCAGTACCCAGAACTGAACCCTGGTCAGTGGATCTGTGAGGCTGTGGCAGTACCCAGAACAGAACCCGGGTCGTTGAAGCTGTGAGGCTGTGGCAGTAATAGAGCCGAAACCCGGTCACTGGATCTATGATGCTGTGGCAGTACCCTGATCTGAACCCAGGTCACTGGATCTGTGAGGCTGTGGCAGTACCCAGAACTGAACCCGTGTCGCTGGAGCTGTGAGAATGTGGCAGTACCCAGAACAGAACCCGGTCGCTGGAGCTGTGAGGCTGTGGCAGTACCCAGAACTGAAAACGGGTCACTGGAGCTGTGTGACTGTGGCAGCACTCAGAACCGAACCCGTGTCACTGGGGCTGTGAGGCTGTGGCAGTACTCAGAACAGAACCCGGGTCACTGGAGCTGTGAGTCTGTTGCAGTACCTAGAACTGATCCCGGGTCACTTGTAGCTGTGAGGCTGCGGCAGTACCCAGAACCGAACCCGGGTCACTGGAGCTGTGAGACTGTGGCAGTACCCAGATCATAACCAGGGTCGCTGGAGCTGTGAGGCTGTGGTTGTACCCAGAACTGATCCCTGGTCACTGGAGCTGTGAGGTTGTGGCAGTACCCAGAATAGAACCCCGGTCTCTGGAGCTGTGTGGCTGTGGCAGTACCCAGTACCGAACCCGAGTCATTGGATCTGTGAGGCTTTGGCAGTACCCAGACCCGAACCCGGGACACTGGATCTGAGGCTGAGGCAGTACCCAGAACTGAACCCTGGTCAGTGGATCTGTGAGGCTGTGGCAGTACCCAGAACAGAACCCGGGTCGTTGAAGCTGTGAGGCTGTGGCAGTAATAGAGCCGAAACCCGGTCACTGGATCTATGATGCTGTGGCAGTACCCTGATCTGAACCCAGGTCACTGGATCTGTGAGGCTGTGGCAGTACCCAGAACTGAACCCGTGTCGCTGGAGCTGTGAGAAAGTGGCAGTACCCAGAACAGAACCCGGTCGCTGGAGCTGTGAGGCTGTGGCAGTACCCAGAACTGAAAACGGGTCACTGGAGCTGTGTGACTGTGGCAGCACCCAGAACCGAACCAGTGTCACTTGGGGCTGTGAGGCTGTGGCAGTACTCAGAACAGAACCCGGGTCACTGGAGCTGTGAGACCGTGCCAGTATCCAGAACAGAACCCGGGTCGCTGGAGCTGTGAGGCTGTGGCAGTACCCCGAACCGAACCCGGGTCACTGGATCTGTGAGGCTGTGGCAGTACCCCGAACCGAACCCGGGTCACTGGAGCTGTGAGACTGTGGCAGTACCCAGATCATTACCAGGGTCGCTGGAGCTGTGAGGCTGTGGTTATACCCAGAACTGATCCCTGGTCACTGGAGCTGTGAGGTTGTGGCAGTACCCAGAATAGAACCCCGGTCTCTGGAGCTGTGTGGCTGTGGCAGTACCCAGTGCCGAACCCGAGTCATTGGATCTGTGAGGCTTTGGCAGTACCCAGAACCGAACCCGGGACACTGGATCAGTGAGGCTGAGGCAGTACCCAGAACTGAACAAGGGTCAGTGGATCTGTGAGGCTGTGGCAGTACCCAGAACAGAACCCGGGTCGTTGAAGCTGTGAGGCTGTGGCAGTACCCAGAGCCGAAACCCGGTCACTGGATCTGTGAGGCTTTTGCAGTACCCAGAACTGAACCCGGGTCACTGGAACTGTGAGGCTGTGGCAGTTCCCAGAACCGAAAACGGGACGCTGAAGCTGTGAGGCTGTGGTATTACCCAGAACCGAACCCCGGTCACTGGATCTGTGACGCTGTGGCAGTCCCCTGATCTGAACCCAGGTCACTGGATCTGTGAGACTGTGGCAGTACCCGGAACCGAACCCGGGTCGCTGGAGCTGTGAGAATATGGCAGTACGCAAAACAGAACCCGATCGCTGGAGCTGTGAAGCTGTGGCAGTACCCAGAACTGAAAACGGGACACTGGGGCTGTGAGGCTGTGGCAGTACTCAGAACAGAACCCGGGTCACTGGAGCTGTGAGACTGTGCCAGTATCCAGAACAGAACCCGGGTCGCTGGAGCTGTGAGGCTGTGGCTGTACCCAATACCGAACATGGGTCACTGGAGCTGTGAGGCTGTGGCAGTGCCCCGAACCGAACCCGGGTCACTGGAGCTGTGAGACTGTGGCAGTATCCATAACAGAAGCCGGGTCACTGGAGCTGTGAGGCTGTGGCAGTACCCAGAACAGAACCCGGGTCACTGGAGCTGTGAGTCTGTTGCAGGACCTAGAACTGATCCCTGGTCACTGGAGCTGTGAGGTTGTGGCAGTACCCAGAACAGAGCGAGGGTCTCTGGAGCTGTGTGTCTGTGGCAGTACCCAGTACCGAACCCGAGTCATTGCATCTGTGAGACTTTGGCAGTACCCAGAACCGAACCCGGGTCACTGGAGCTGTGTGGCTGTGGCAGCACCCAGTACCGAACCCGAGTCATTGGATCTGTGAGGCTTTGGCAGTACCCAGAACCGAACCCGGGTCAATGGAGCTGTGAGACTGTGGCAGTACCCAGAGCCGAAACCCGGTCACTGGATCTGTGAGGCTTTTGCAGTACAAAGAACTGAAACCGGGTCACTGGACCTGTGAGGTTGTGTCAGTTCCCAGAACCGAAAACGGGACGCTGAAGCTGTGAGGCTGTGGTATTACCCAGAACCGATTCCCGGTCACTGGATCTGTGACGCTGTGGCCGTACCCTGATCTGAACCCAGGTCACTGGATCTGTGAGACTGTGGCAGTACCCGGAACCGAACCCGGGTCGCTGGAGCTGTGAAGCTGTGGTAGTACCCAGAACTGAAAACGGGTCACTGGAGCTGTGTGACTGTGGCAGTACCCAGAATCGAACCCGTGTCACTTGGGGCTGTGAGGCTGTGGCAGAACTCAGAACAGAACCCGGGTCACTGGATCTGTGAGACTGTGCCAGTATCCAGAACAGAACCCGGGTCGCTGGAGCTGTGAGACTGTGGCTGTACCCAAAACCGAACCCGGGTCACTGGAGCTGTGAGGCTGTGGCAGTGCCCCGAACCGAACCCGGGTCACTGGAGCTGTGGGACTGTGGCAGTATCTATAACAGAACTCGGGTCACTGGAGCTGTGAGGCTGTGGCAGTACTCTGAACAGAACCCGGGTCACTGGAGCTGTGAGTCTGTTGCAGGACCTAGAACTGATCCCGGGTCACTGGAACTGTGAGGTTGTGGCAGTACCCAGAAAAGAGCGAGGGTCTCTGGAGCTGTGTGTCTGTGGCAGTACCCAGTACCAAACCCGAGTCATTGGATCTGTGAGACTTTGGCAGTACCCAGAACCGATTCCGGATCACTGGAGCTGTGTGGCTGTGGCTGTACCCAGTACCGAACCCGAGTCATTGGATCTGTGAGGCTTTGGCAGTACCCAGAACGGAACCCGGGTCGCTGGAGGTGAGAGGCTGTGGTTGTACCCAGAACTGATCCCGGGTCACTGTAGCTGAGAGGTTGTGGCAGTACCCAGAATAGAACCCGGGTCGCTGGAGCTGAGTGGCTGTGGCAGTACCCAGTACCGAACCCGAGTCATTGGATCTGTGAGGCATTGGCAGTACCCAGAACCAAACCAGGGTCAGTGGAGCTGTGAGACTGTGGCAGTACCCAGATCATAACCAGGGTCGCTGGAGCTGTGAGGCTGTGGTTGTACCCAGAACTGATCCCTGGTCACTGGAGCTGTGAGGTTGTGGCAGTACCCAGAATAGAACCCGGGTCTCTGGAGCTGAGTGGCTGTGGCAGTACCCAGTACCGAACCCGAGTCATTGGATCTGTGAGGCTTTGGCAGTACCCAGAACCGAACCCGGGACACTGGATCTGTGAGGCTGAGGCAGCACCCAGAACTGAACCCGGGTCAGTGGATCTGTGAGGTTGTGGCAGTACCCAGAACTGAACCCGGGTCACTGGACCTGTGAGGCTGTGGCAGTTCCCAGAACCGAAAACGGGACGCTGAAGCTGTGAGGCTGTGGTATTACCCAGAACCGAACCCCGGTCACAGGATCTGTGACGCTGTGGCAGTACCCGGAACCGAACCCGGATCGCTGGAGCTGTGAGAATATGGCAGTACCCAAAACAGAACCCGGTCGATGGAGCTGTGAAGCTGTGGCAGTACCCAGACTGAAAACGGGTCACTGGAGCTGTGTGACTGTGGGAGTACCCAGAACCGAACCCGTGTCACTGGGGTTGTGAGGCTGTGGCAGTACTCAGAACAGAACCCGGGTCACTGGAGCTGTGAGTCCGTGCCAGTATCCAGAACAGAACCCGGGTCGCTGGAGCTGTGAGGCTGTGGCTGTACCCAAAACCGAACCCGGGTCACTGGAGCTGTGAGGCTGTGGCAGTGCCCCGAATCGAACCCGGGTCACTGGAGCTGTGAGGCTGTGGTAGTACCCAGAACAGAACCCGGTTCACTGGAGCTGTGAGTCTGTTGCAGTACCTAGAACTGATCCCGGGTCACTTGTAGCTGTGAGGCTGCGGCAGTACCCAGAACCGAACCCGGGTCACTGGAGCTGTGAGACTGTGGCAGTACCCAGATCATAACCAGGGTCGCTGGAGCTGTGAGGCTGTGGTTGTACCCAGAACTGATCCCTGGTCACTGGAGCTGTGAGGTTGTGGCAGTACCCAGAATAGAACCCGAGTCATTGGATCTGTGAGGCTGAGGCAGTACCCAGAACTGAACAAGGGTCAGTGGATCTGTGAGGCTGTGGTATTACCCAAGTACTGAACCCGGGTCACTGGAGCTGTGAGTCTGTGGCTGTACCCAAAACCGAACCCGTGTCACTGGAGCTGTGAGACCGTGCCAGTATCCAGAACAGAACCCGGGTCGCTGGAGCTGTGAGGCTGTGGCTGTACCCAAAACCGAACCCGGGTCACTGGATCTGTGAGGCTGTGGCAGTACCCCGAACCGAACCCGGGTCACTGGATCTGTGAGGCTGTGGCAGTACCCCGAACCGAACCCGGGTCACTGGAGCTGTGAGACTGTGGCAGTACCCAGATCATTACCAGGGTCGCTGGAGCTGTGAGGCTGTGGTTGTACCCAGAACTGATCCCTGGTCACTGGAGCTGTGAGGTTGTGGCAGTATCCAGAATAGAACCCCGGTCTCTGGAGCTGTGTGGCTGTGGCAGTACCCAGTACCGAACCCGAGTCATTGGATCTGTGAGGCTTTGGCAGTGCCCAGACCCGAACCCGGGACACTGGATCTGAGGCTGAGGCAGTACCCAGAACTGAACCCTGGTCAGTGGATCTGTGAGGCTGTGGCAGTACCCAGAACAGAACCCGGGTCGTTGAAGCTATGAGGCTGTGGCAGTAATAGAGCCAAAACCCGGTCACTGGATCTATGATGCTGTGGCAGTACCCTGATCTGAACCCAGGTCACTGGATCTGTGAGGCTGTGGCAGTACCCAGAACTGAACCCGTGTCGCTGGAGCTGTGAGAATGTGGCAGTACCCAGAACAGAACCCGGTCGCTGGAGCTGTGAGGCTGTGGCAGTACCCAGAACTGAAAACGGGTCACTGGAGCTGTGTAACTGTGGCAGCACCCAGAACCGAACCCATGTCACTGGGGCTGTGAGGCTGTGGCAGTACTCAGAACAGAACCCGGGTCACTGGAGCTGTGAGACCGTGCCAGTATCCAGAACAGAACCCGGGTCGCTGGAGCTGTGAGGCTGTGGCTGTACCCAAAACCGAACCCGGGTCACTGGAGCTGTGAGGCTGTGGCAGTGCCCCGAACCGAACCCGGGTCACTGGAGCTGTGAGGCTGTGGCAGTCCCCAGCACAGAACCCGGGTCACTGGTGCTGTGAGTCTGTTGCAGTACCTAGAACTGATCCCGGGTCACTTGTAGCTGTGAGGCTGCGGCAGTACCCAGAACGGAACCCGGGACACTGGAGCTGTGAGACTGTGGCAGTTGCCAGATCATAACCAGGGTCGCTGGAGCTGTGAGGCTGTGGTTGTACTCAGAACTGATCCCTGGTCACTGGAGCTGTGAGGTTGTGGCAGTACCCAGAATAGAACCCCGGTCTCTGGAGCTGTGTGGCTGTGGCAGTACCCAGTACCGAACCCGAGTCATTGGATCTGTGAGGCTTTGGCCGTACCCAGACCCGAACCCGGGATACTGGATCTGTGAGGCTGAGGCAGTACCCAGAACTGAACCCGGGTCAGTGGATCTGTGAGGCTGTGGCA
This sequence comes from Heterodontus francisci, assembly GCF_036365525.1. Lineage (NCBI taxonomy): Eukaryota > Metazoa > Chordata > Chondrichthyes > Heterodontiformes > Heterodontidae > Heterodontus > Heterodontus francisci. Next base: position 3,443,196 of record NW_027141156.1, on the reverse strand, counting down.
GTACCCAGAACAGAACCCGGGTCGTTGAAGCTGTAAGGCTGTGGCAGTGCCCAGAGCAAAAACCCGGTCACTGGATCTGTGAAGCTTTTGCAGTACCCAGAACTGAAACCGGGTCTCTGGACCTGTGAGGCTGTGGCAGTTCCCAGAACCGAAAACGGGACGCTGAAGCTGTGAGGCTGTGGTATTACCCAGAACCGAACCCCGGTCACTGGATCTGTGACACTGTGGCAGTCCCCTGATCTGAACCCAGGTCACTGGATCTGTGAGACTGTGGCAGTACCCAGAACCGAACCCGTGTCGCTGGAGCTGTGAGAATATGGCAGTACACAAATCAGAACCCGGTCGCTGGAGCTGTGAAGCTGTGGCAGTACCCAGAACTGAAAACGGGTCACTGGAGCTGTGTGACTGTGGCAGTACCCAGAATCGAACCCGTGTCACTGCGGCTGTGAGGCTGTGGCATTACTCAGAACAGATCCCGGGTCACTAGAGCTGTGAGACTGTGCCAGTATCCAGAACAGAACCCGGGTCGCTGGAGCTGTGAGGCTGTGGCTGTACCCAAAACCGAACCCGGGTCACTGGAGCTGTGAGGCTGTGGCAGTGCCCCGAACCGAACCCGGGTCACTGGAGCTGTGGGACTGTGGCAGTATCCATAACAGAACCCGGGTCACTGGAGCTGTGAGGCTGTGGCAGTACCCAGAACAGAACCCGGGTCACTGGAGCTGTGAGTCTGTTGCAGGACCTAGAACTGATCACGGGTCACTGGAGCTGTGAGGTTGTGGCAGTACCCAGAAAAGAGCGAGGGTCTCTGGAGCTGTGTGTCTGTGGCAGTACCCAGTACCAATCCCGAGTCATTGGATCTGTGAGACTTTGGCAGTACCCAGAACCGATCCCGGGTCACTGGAGCTGTGTGGCTGTGGCAGTACCCAGTACCGAACCCGAGTCATTGGATCTGTGAGGCTTTGGCAGTACCCAGAACGGAACCCGGGTCACTGGAGCTGTGAGACTGTGGCAGTACCCAGATCATAACCAGGGTCGCTGGCGCTGTGACGCTGTGGTTGTACCCAGAACTGATCCCTGGTCACTGGAGCTGTGAGGTTGCGGCAGTACCCAGAACCGAACCCGGGTCAATGGAGCTGTGAGACTGTGGCAGTACGCAGATCGTAAACAGGGTCGCTGGCGCTGTGAGGTTGTGGCAGTACCCAGAACAGAGCCAGGGTCTCTGGAGCTGTGTGTCTGTGGCAGTACCCAGTACCGAACCCGAGTCATTGCATCTGTGAGACTTTGGCAGTACCCAGAACCGAACCCGGGTCACTGGAGCTGAGTGGCTGTGGCAGTACCCAGTACCGAACCCGAGTCATTGGATCTGTGAGGCTTTGGCAGTACCCAGAACCGAACCCGGGTCAATGGAGCTGTGAGACTGTGGCAGTACCTAGAGCCGAAACCCGGTCACTGGATCTGTGAGGCTTTTGCAGTACCAAGAACTGAACCCGGGTCACTGGACCTGTGAGGCTGTGGCAGTTCCCAGAACCGAAAACGGGACGCTGAAGGTGTGAGGCTGTGGTCTTACCCAGAACCGATCCCCGGTCACTGGATCTGTGACGCTGTGGCAGTACCCTGATCTGAACCCAGGTCACTGGATCTGTGAGACTGTGGCAGTACCCGGAACCGAACCCGGGTCGCTGGAGCTGTGAAGCTGTGGCAGTACCCAGAACTGAAAACGGGTCACTGGAGCTGTGTGACTGTGGCAGTACCCAGAATCGAACCCGTGTCACTGGGGCTGTGAGGCTGTGGCATTACTCAGAACAGAACCCGGGTCACTGGAGCTGTGAGACTGTGCCAGTATCCAGAACAGAACCCGGGTCGCTGGAGCTGTGAGGCTGTGGCTGTACCCAAAACCGAACCCGGGTCACTGGAGCTGTGAGGATGTGGCATTGCCCCGAACCGAACCCGGGTCACTGGAGCTGTGGGACTGTGGCAGTATCCATAACAGAACCCGGGTCACTGGAGCTGTGAGGCTGTGGCAGTACCCAGAACAGAACCCGGGTCACTGGAGCTGTGAGTCTGTTGCAGGACCTAGAACTGATCCCGGGTCACTGGAGCTGTGAGGTTGTGGCAGTACCCAGAAAAGAGCGAGGGTCTCTGGAGCTGTGTGTCTGTGGCAGTACCCAGTACCAAACCCGAGTCATTGGATCTGTGAGACTTTGGCAGTACCCAGAACCGTCCCGGATCACTGGAGCTGTGTGGCTGTGGCCGTACCCAGTACCGAACCCGAGTCATTGGATCTGTGAGGCTTTGGCAGTACCCAGAACGGAACCCGGGTCACTGGAGCTATGAGACTGTGGCAGTACCCAGATCATAACCAGGGTCGCTGGAGGTGTGAGGCTGTGGTTGTAGCCAGAACTGATCCCGGGTCACTGGAGCTGTGAGGTTGCGGCAGTACCCAGAACCGAACCCGGGTCAATGGAGCTGTGAGACTGTGGCAGTACCCAGATCATAACCAGGGTCGCTGGAGCTGTGAGGCTGTGGTTGTACCCAGAACTGATCCCGGGTAACTGGAGCTGTAAGGTCGTGGCAGTACCCAGAACCGAACCCGGGTCTCTGGAGCTGTGAGACTGTGGCAATACCCAGATCATAACCAGGGTCGCTGGCGCTGTGACGCTGTGGTTGTACCCAGAACTGATCCCTGGTCACTGGAGCTGTGAGGTTGTGGCAGTACCCAGAATAGAACCCGGGTCTCTGGAGCTGTGTGGCTGTGGCAGTACCCAGTACCGAACCCGAGTCATTGGATCTGTGAGGCTTTGGCAGTACCCAGAACTGAACCCGGGACACTGGATCTTTGAGGCTGAGGCAGTACCCGGAACTGAACCCTGGTCAGTGGATCTGTGAGGCTGTGGCAGTACCCAGAACAGAACCCGGGTCGTTGAAGCTGTAAGGCTGTGGCAGTGCCCAGAGCAAAAACCCGGTCACTGGATCTGTGAAGCTTTTGCAGTACCCAGAACTGAAACCGGGTCACTGGACCTGTGAGGCTGTGGCAGTTCCCAGAACCGAAAACGGGACGCTGAAGCTGTGAGGCTGTGGTATTACCCAGAACCGAACCCCGGTCACTGGATCTGTGACACTGTGGCAGTCCCCTGATCTGAACCCAGGTCACTGGATCTGTGAGACTGTGGCAGTACCCAGAACCGAACCCGTGTCGCTGGAGCTGTGAGAATATGGCAGTACACAAATCAGAACCCGGTCGCTGGAGCTGTGAAGCTGTGGCAGTACCCAGAACTGAAAACGGGTCACTGGAGCTGTGTGACTGTGGCAGTACCCAGAATCGAACCCGTGTCACTGGGGCTGTGAGGCTGTGGCATTACTCAGAACAGATCCCGGGTCACTAGAGCTGTGAGACTGTGCCAGTATCCAGAACAGAACCCGGGTCGCTGGAGCTGTGAGGCTGTGGCTGTACCCAAAACCGAACCCGGGTCACTGGAGCTGTGAGGCTGTGGCAGTGCCCCGAACCGAACCCGGGTCACTGGAGCTGTGGGACTGTGGAAGTATCCATAACAGAACCCGGGTCACTGGAGCTGTGAGGCTGTGGCAGTACCCAGAACAGAACCCGGGTCACTGGAGCTGTGAGTCTGTTGCAGGACCTAGAACTGATCACGGGTCACTGGAGCTGTGAGGTTGTGGCAGTACCCAGAAAAGAGCGAGGGTCTCTGGAGCTGTGTGTCTGTGGCAGTACCCAGTACCAATCCCGAGTCATTGGATCTGTGAGACTTTGGCAGTACCCAGAACCGATCCCGGGTCACTGGAGCTGTGTGGCTGTGGCAGTACCCAGTACCGAACCCGAGTCATTGGATCTGTGAGGCTTTGGCAGTACCCAGAACGGAACCCGGGTCACTGGAGCTGTGAGACTGTGGCAGTACCCAGATCATAACCAGGGTCGCTGGAGGTGTGAGGCTGTGGTTGTACCCAGAACTGATCCCTTGTCACTGGAGCTGTGAGGTTGCGGCAGTACCCAGAACCGAACCCGGGTCAATGGAGCTGTGAGACTGTGGCAGTACGCAGATCGTAAACAGGGTCGCTGGCGCTGTGAGGTTGTGGCAGTACCCAGAACAGAGCCAGGGTCTCTGGAGCTGTGTGTCTGTGGCAGTACCCAGTACCGAACCCGAGTCATTGCATCTGTGAGACTTTGGCAGTACCCAGAACCGAACCCGGGTCACTGGAGCTGAGTGGCTGTGGCAGTACCCAGTACCGAACCCGAGTCATTGGATCTGTGAGGCTTTGGCAGTACCCAGAACCGAACCCGGGTCAATGGAGCTGTGAGACTGTGGCAGTACCTAGAGCCGAAACCCGGTCACTGGATCTGTGAGGCTTTTGCAGTACCAAGAACTGAACCCGGGTCACTGGACCTGTGAGGCTGTGGCAGTTCCCAGAACCGAAAACGGGACGCTGAAGGTGTGAGGCTGTGGTCTTACCCAGAACCGATCCCCGGTCACTGGATCTGTGACGCTGTGGCAGTACCCTGATCTGAACCCAGGTCACTGGATCTGTGAGACTGTGGCAGTACCCGGAACCGAACCCGGGTCGCTGGAGCTGTGAAGCTGTGGCAGTACCCAGAACTGAAAACGGGTCACTGGAGCTGTGTGACTGTGGCAGTACCCAGAATCGAACCCGTGTCACTGGGGCTGTGAGGCTGTGGCATTACTCAGAACAGAACCCGGGTCACTGGAGCTGTGAGACTGTGCCAGTATCCAGAACAGAACCCGGGTCGCTGGAGCTGTGAGGCTGTGGCTGTACCCAAAACCGAACCCGGGTCACTGGAGCTGTGAGGATGTGGCAGTGCCCCGAACCGAACCCGGGTCACTGGAGCTGTGGGACTGTGGCAGTATCCATAACAGAACCCGGGTCACTGGAGCTGTGAGGCTGTGGCAGTACCCAGAACAGAACCCGGGTCACTGGAGCTGTGAGTCTGTTGCAGGACCTAGAACTGATCCCGGGTCACTGGAGCTGTGAGGTTGTGGCAGTACCCAGAAAAGAGCGAGGGTCTCTGGAGCTGTGTGTCTGTGGCAGTACCCAGTACCAAACCCGAGTCATTGGATCTGTGAGACTTTGGCAGTACCCAGAACCGTCCCGGATCACTGGAGCTGTGTGGCTGTGGCCGTACCCAGTACCGAACCCGAGTCATTGGATCTGTGAGGCTTTGGCAGTACCCAGAACGGAACCCGGGTCACTGGAGCTATGAGACTGTGGCAGTACCCAGATCATAACCAGGGTCGCTGGAGGTGTGAGGCTGTGGTTGTAGCCAGAACTGATCCCGGGTCACTGGAGCTGTGAGGTTGCGGCAGTACCCAGAACCGAACCCGGGTCAATGGAGCTGTGAGACTGTGGCAGTACCCAGATCATAGCCAGGGTCGCTGGAGCTGTGAGGCTGTGGTTGTACCCAGAACTGATCCCGGGTAACTGGAGCTGTAAGGTCGTGGCAGTACCCAGAACCGAACCCGGGTCACTGGAGCTGTGAGACTGTGGCAATACCCAGATCATAACCAGGGTCGCTGGCGCTGTGACGCTGTGGTTGTACCCAGAACTGATCCCTGGTCACTGGAGCTGTGAGGTTGTGGCAGTACCCAGAATAGAACCCGGGTCTCTGGAGCTGTGTGGCTGTGGCAGTACCCAGTACCGAACCCGAGTCATTGGATCTGTGAGGCTTTGGCAGTACCCAGAACTGAACCCGGGACACTGGATCTTTGAGGCTGAGGCAGTACCCGGAACTGAACCCGGGTCAGTGGATCTGTGAGGCTGTGGCAGTGCCCATAACAGAACCCGGGTCGTTGAAGCTGTGAGGCTGTGGCAGTACCCAGAGCCGAAACCGGTCACTGGATCTGTGAGGCTTTTGCAGTACCCAGAACTGAACCCGGGTCACTGGACCTGTGAGGCTGTGGCAGTTCCCAGAACCGAAAACGGGACGCTGATGCTGTGAGGCTGTGGTATTACCCAGAACCGAACCCCGGTCACTGGATCTGTGACGCTGTGGCAGTCCCCTGATCTGAACCCAGGTCACTGGATCTGTGAGACTGTGGCAGTACCCGGAACCGAACCCGGGTCGCTGGAGCTGTGAGAATATGGCAGTGCCCAAAACAGAACCCGGTCGCTGGAGCTGTGAAGCTGTGGCAGTACCCAGAACCGAAAACGGGTCACTGGAGCTGTGTGACTGTGGCAGTACCCAGAACCGAACCCGTGTCACTGGGGTTGTGAGGCTGTGGCAGTACTCAGAACAGAACCCGGGTCCCTGGAGCTGTGAGACTGTGCCAGTATCCAGAACAGAACCCGGGTCGCTGTAGCTGTGAGGCTGTGGCTGTCCCCAAAACCGAACCCTGGTCACTGGAGCTGTGAGGCTGCGGCAGTACCCAGAACCGAACCCGGGTCACTGGAGCTGTGAGACTGTGGCAGTATCCAGAACAGAACCCGGGTCACTTGTAGGTGTGAGGCTGTGGCAGTACCCAGAACAGAACCCGGGTCTCTGGAGCTGTGTGGCTGTGTCAGTACCCAGTACCGAACCCGAGTCATTGGATCTGTGAGGCTTTGGCAGTACCCAGACCCGAACCCGGGACACTGGATCTGTGAGGCTGTGGCATTACCCAAGTACTGAACCCGGGTCACTGGATCTGTGGCGCTGTGGCAGTACCCAGAACCGAACACGGGACGCTGAAGCTGTGAGGCTGTGGTATTACCCAGAACCGATCCCTGGTCACTGGATCTGTGACGCTGTGGCAGTCCCCTGATCTGAACCCAGGTCACTGGATCTGTGAGACTGTGGCAGTACCCGGAACCGAACCCGGGTCGCTGGAGCTGTGAGAATATGGCAGTACCCAAAACAGAACCCGGTCGCTGGAGCTGTGAAGCTGCGGCAGTACCCAGAACTGAAAACGGGTCACTGGAGCTGTGTGACTGTGGCAGTACCCAGAACCGAACCCGTGTCACTGGGGTTGTGAGGCTGTGGCAGTACTCAGAACAGAACCCGGGTCACTGGAGCTGTGAGACTGTGCCAGTATCCAGAACAGAACCCGGGTCGCTGTAGCTGTGAGGCTGTGGCTTTACCCAAAACCGAACCCTGGTCACTGGAGCTGTGAGACTGTGGCAGTATCCAGAACCGAACCCGGGTCACTGGAGCTGTGAGACTGTAGCAGTATCCAGAACATAACCCGGGTCACTTGTAGGTGTGAGGCTGTGGCAGTACCTAGAACAGAACCCGGGTCTCTGGAGCTGTGTGGCTGTGGCAGTACCCAGTACCGAACCCGAGTCATTGGATCTGTGAGGCTTTGGCAGTACCCAGAACCGAACCCGGGACACTGGATCTGTGAGGCTGTGGCATTACCCAAGTACTGAACCCGGGTCACTGGATCTGTGGCGCTGTGGCAGTACCCAGAACCGAACACGGGTCGCTGGAGCTGTGAGGCTGTGGCAGTGCCCAGATCTGAACCCGGATCACTGGAGCCGTGAGGCTGCGGCAGTAACCAGAACAGAACCCGGGTCACTGTATCTGTGAGGCTGTGGCAGTACCTAGAAATGAACCCGGGTCACTTTAGCTGTGAGTTTGCGGTGCTAATACGTGTTATTAAAACAATACTCTGTTACATTGAGAGGCTGATTGACAGCGTCTCAGGACAGAGTTCATAAAAACAGACAGTGACGGAAATACTCAGCTGGTCGGGCAGCATCTGTGGAGAGAGAAACAAAGTTAATGTTTCCGGTCTGTGATCCTTCATCAGAACTGTCAGATATAAGAAATGTAAAAGATTTTAAGCCAGTAAAGTGGGTGTGGGGTAAGAGATAGCAAGAGAGAAGATGTTGAAAAGACTAGGTCACAGAATAACCGTCCAGAAAGCCATGGAGCAAAGACAAACAATATGTTATTGTTGTGCTGAAAGACACTTTAAGGTAAAGCTGCTTTACCTTGTACCTCCTGGTAGGAGACTCTCTTCTCTCTGACCCATGTTGACTGCACTGTGACCCAGAATATGGTGACTTCACATCTTCTTTCTTTCAGTTGGAGATATTCAATTCAGGAATGTTTTAAGATGGTATCGGATGTGTTCATGTGACACCGATTAGCTTTGACCATTTGTCCTTTGTCCTAGTCAGACAGTTTCAACACACAAAGACCAAGATATGTTTCCTTTGATGGCCATTTTGGATAAATTGTTCACTTTGTAAATGAAAGGCTGATTTTTTTTTAAAGACAGAGATGGTTTCTGGAGCTCTTTGGAGTTATTTTCACGATTGTTCTATCATCACAGCTGTGGTTTGTGTGACAACTCCATGTGGATGTTAAACTGCAAGGGTGATTGCAATGTCAAAGGACTCTCCAGTCCAAAGGGCTATCACACTGTCATTGTATCCTGCATTGCAAGGTGCTGTCACCGTGCAAGAGGTGATTGAATTACAAAGGGTATTTCTTTGCAAGAGGCTTCTGCCTTCCAGCAAGCAGCTATTGAACTGCAAGATTGTTCGCATTACAAGAAGATATTACACAGTAAGAGGCAATTGCAATGTAAGGTGCTTTTGCATTAATCATGGATATTGTATTGTAAGTCCCCAGTGTACTGCATCAGGATGTTGCATTTCAAAGGGCAATTGAACTCCGATGAGCTATTGCTCTGCAAATGTCCATTACTTTGCCAGTGTGCAATGTTATCAATGGGCGATTGCATGACTTAGCCCTATTGCATTGCAAGTAGTTGTTGCATTGCATTGTTAAAAAACCTTGGCAGTACTAGTTTTATTGCGTTGCATGTGGATGTTGGATTGAAAGGGGCCATTGCATTGAAAGGGGCTCTGACATTGCAAGGATACTAGTCTGCAAGGGAGGGACTGTTGGACTGCAAGCGCTATTGCAATGAAATGCGTGCTGCATTGGTGGAGTTTTAGGTCTGCAAATAGTTCTTTTATTGCAAGGTGCCTATGCATTAAAAGGGGAACCGCACTGCGTTGGGCTATTTCATTGCAAGTGGATGTTGCACACCACGCTCTATTGCAAACTCAAAGAGTGGAAGAAGTTATTGTACTACCAAAGGTCCCTGCACTGCAAGAGGCTATTGCAATACAAGGATAATGCACACTAATGGTTCTATTACATTGCAACTGGATGTTGCTTGGCAAGTGCCTATTGCATTTACAGCACAGTTGCAATACAAATGGCTATTGCACTGCAGGGAGATTTTGCTTTGCGAGCTGGTCTCCATTGTGAGAGGATAACATATTTCAATAGGGTATTAAAAGGCAATTTGCTCTTGGACTGCACCTGTGTTTGTACGAAAAGGATCTAATGCACTGCATAGAAATGTTGCACTGCAAGGGGAAAATACATTGTAAGGGTCTATTGCACACCAAAGAGCTGGTCTGTTGTGTTTAAAAGACTATGGCATTTCTTCACTCTGTTGGTACGCTACACTTAGAGACTATTGCATTGCATGTTGCTTTTGCACTGTGAGTGGAGATAGCACTGAATGGGTCTATTGCTTTGCCAGTGGATGTTGCACTTGCAAAGGCTATTGCAATACAAGTTGTTTTTTGCATTGAAAAGGTCTAGTGCACCATATGTTCAATGGGATTGCAAATATTTGTTGCATTGCAAAATTCTATGCCATCTCAAGGTGCTTTTTGCACTACAAGGGGCTGCAGCACTGCATGGGAAATTTGCATTGAAATTGGATTTTACACAGCTAGTCCGATTGCATTACAAGGGCAAATGCACAGGAAAGGCCACTGCATTACAAGATGCGATAACACTGCCAGAGGTTCCTGCACTGCGTGGTACAATTACCCTGTCAGAGGTTCCTGCACTGCGAGGTACAATTACACTGTTAGAGGTCCCTGAACTGAAAGATGCTATTACACTGCAATAGGCCTTTGCATTCCAAAGTCAAGCATGCTCAAAAGGTCCAGGGCATTGTAAGTGAATGGTGTGTTAAACGTTTTTATTGCTTTGCACCTATAAATGTCTATGGCACAGACAGAGTAAGTGGGTTAATATTAACATGTTGCCTGTATCAGTGTGTTAATATTACTGAGGATAGTGGGGGTGTTTAACACTTCACAGGGTATATCTGACTGAGGGTCATGAGGTACATAGTGTGTCCTTGAGTGTGTTAATATTGATCTTGTGTTCTCTGTCAGGGTGTTAATATTCCTGAGGACAGTGGGGGTGTTTTACACTTCATAGGGTGTATCTGACTGTGGGTCATTAGGTACATAGTGTGTCAGTGAGTGTGTTAATATGAATCAGTGTTCTCTGTCAGTGCGTTTATATTTCGGAGGGCACGGGTGCGTTTTGCACTTCACGGGGTGTATCTGAATGTGGGTCGTGATGGACTCAGTGTGTCAGTGAGTGTGTTAATATTAATCTGTGTTATCTGTCACTGTGTTAATATTCCTCTGGAATGTGCGGGTGTTTTAAACTTCACAGGATGTATCTGACTGTTGGTCATGATGTCCACGGTGTGTCAGTGAGTGTGTTAATATTAATCAGTGCTCTCTGTCGGTGTGTTAATATTCCTGAGGACAGTGGGAATGTTTACACTTGACATTGTGTATCTGACTGTTGGTCATGATGTGCACAGTGTGTAAGTGAGAGTTTTAATACTAATCTGTGTTCTCTGTCACTGTGTTAATATTCCTGTGGACAGTGGTCGTGTTTTACACTACACAGGGTGTATCTGACTGTTGGTCATGATGTGCACAGTGTGTCAGTGAGAGTTTTAATACTAATCTGTGTTCTCTGTCACTGTGTTGATATTCCTGAGGACAGTGGTCGTGTTTCACACTACACAGGGTGTATCTGACGGTGGGTCATGATGTACTCTGTGTGTCAATGTGTGTGTTAATATTATTCTGTGTTATTAGTAAGGTTGTTAATATTCCTGAGGACAGTGGGGGTGTTTTACACTTCACAAGGTGCATCTGACTGTGGGTCATGATGTACACAGTGTGTCTGTGAGTGTGTTAATATTAACCTGTGTCATTTCTCTGAGTGTTAATATTCCAGAGGACAGTGGGGGTGTTTTACAATTTACAGTGTGTATCTGACTGTAGGTTATGATGTGCACAGTTTGTCAGTGAGCGTGTTAATATTAATCTGTGTTTTCTATCATTGTGTTACTATTCCTGAGGACAGTGGGAATGTTTACACTTGACATTGTGTATCTGACTGTTGGTCATTATGTGCACAGTGTGTTAGTGAGAGTTTTAATACTAATCTATGTTCTCTGTCAATGTGTTAATATCCCTGAGGACAGTGGTCGTGTTTGACACTGCACAGGGTGTATCTGACGGTGGGTCATGATGTACACAGTCTGTCAGTGAGTGTGTTAATATTAATCAGTGTTCTCTATCAATGTGTTAATATTCCTGTGGACAGTGGGGATGTTATACACTTTACTGGTTGTACCTGACTGTTGGTCATGATGTACACGGTGTGTCGGTGAGTGTGTTAATATTAATCCGTGCTCTCTGTTGGTGTGTTAATATTCCTGAGGACAGTGGAATTGTTTACACTTGACTTTGTGTATCTGACTGTTGGTCATGATGTGCACAGTGTGTCAGTGAGAGTTTTAATACTAATCTGTGTTCTCTGTCACTGTGTTGATATTACTGAGGACAGTGGTCGTGTTTCACACGACACAAGGTGTATCTGACGGTGGGTCATGATGTACTCAGTGTGTCAGTGAGTTTCTTAATATTAATCTGTGTTCTCTGTCACTGTGTTAATATTCCTGAGGAGTTGTGGGTGTTTTACAATTCACAGGGCGTATCTGACTGTGGATAATGATGTACAAAATGTGTCGATGAGTTTGTCAATATTAATCTGTGTTCTCTGTCAGGGTGTTAATATTCCTGAGGAGTTGTGGGTGTTTTACAATTCACAGGGCGTATCTGACTGTGGATAATGATGTACAAAATGTGTCAGTGAGTTTGTCAATATTAATCTGTGTTCTCTGTCAGGGTGTTAATATTCCTGTGGACAATGGGGGTGTTTTACACTTCACAGGGTGTATCTGACTGTGGGTCATGATGTACACAGTGTGTCAGTGAGTGTGTTAATATTAATCTGTCTTCTCTGTCAGTGTGTTAATATTACTGACGGCAGTGGGAGTGTTTACACTTCACATGGTGTATCTGACTGTAGGTTATGATGTGCACAGTTTGTCAGTGAGCGTGTTAATATTAATCTGTGTTTTCTATCATTGTGTTACTATTCCTGAGGACAGTGGGAATGTTTACACTTGACATTGTGTATCTGACTGTTGGTCATTATGTGCACAGTGTGTTAGTGAGAGTTTTAATACTAATCTATGTTCTCTGTCAATGTGTTAATATCCCTGAGGATAGTGGTCGTGTTTGACAATTCACAGGGTGTATCTGACTGTGGGTCATGTTGTACACAGTGTGTCAGTGAGTGCGTTAATATTAATCTGTCTTCTCTGTCAGTGTGTTAATATTCCTGACGGCAGTCGTCGTGTTTCACACTACACAAGGTGTATCTGACGGTGGGTCATGATGTACTCAGTGTGTCAGTGAGATTCTTAATATTAATCTGTGTTCTCTGTCAGGGTGTTAATATTCCTGAGGAGTTGTGGGTGTTTTGCAATTCACAGGGCGTATCTGACTGTGGATAATGATGGACAAAATGTGTCGATGAGTTTGTCAATATTAATCTGTGTTCTCTGTCAGGGTGTTAATATTCCTGAGGAGTTGTGGGTGTTTTACAATTCACAGGGCGTATCTGACTGTGGATAATGATGTATAAAATGTGTCAGTGAGTTTGTCAATATTAATCTGTGTTCTCTGTCAGGGTGTTAATATTCCTGAGGAGTTGTGGGTGTTTTACAATTCACAGGGCGTATCTGACTGTGGATAATGATGTACAAAATGTGTCAGTGAGTTTGTCAATATTAATCTGTGATCTCTATCAGGGTGTTAATATTCCTGTGGACAATGGGGGTGTTTTACACTTCACAGGGTGTATCTGACTGTGGGTCATGATGTACACAGTGTGTCAGTGAGTGCGTTAATATTAATCTGTCTTCGCTGTCAGGGTGTTAATATTCCTGAGGAGTTGTGGGTGTTTTACAGTTCACAGGGCGTATCTGACTGTGGATAATGATGTACAAAATGTGTCGATGAGTTTGTCAATATTAATCTGTGTTCTCTGTCAGGGTGTTAATATTCCTGAGGAGTTGTGGGTGTTTTACAATTCACAGGGCGTATCTGACTGTGGATAATGATGTATAAAATGTGTCAGTGAGTTTGTCAATATTAATCTGTGTTCTCTGTCAGGGTGATAATATTCCTGAGGAGTTGTGGGTGTTTTACAATTCACAGGGCGTATCTGACTGTGGATAATGATGTACAAAATGTGTCAGTGAGTTTGTCAATATTAATCTGTGATCTCTATCAGGGTGTTAATATTCCTGTGGACAATGGGGGTGTTTACACTTCACATGGTGTATCTGACTGTTGGTCCTGATGTACACAATGTGTCAGTGATTGTGTTAATATTAAATTGTGTTCTCTGTCAGGGTGTTGAGAATCCTGAGGACAGAGGAGGGGGGGGGGGTTTGCAATTCGCAGTGAGTCTCTGACTGTGGGTCATGATGTACACAGTGCGTCAGTGAGTGCGTTAATATTAATCTGTGTTCACTGTCAGTGTGTTAATATTCCTGACGGCAGTCGGAGTGTTTACACTTCACAGGGTATATCTGACTGTTGGTCATGATGTACACAGTGTGTCAGTGATTGTGTTGATATTAAATTGTGTTCTCTATCAGTGTTTTAATATTCCTGACGGCAGTGGGAGTGCTTACACTTCTTTGGGTAGATCTGACTGTTGGTCATGATGTACACATTGTGTCAGTGAGTGAGTTCATATTAATCTGTGTTCTCTGTCAGGGTGTGAATATTTCTGAGGAGCGTGGGTTTTTTTTACACTTCACAGGGCGAATCTGACTATGGATAATGATGTACACAGTGTGTCGGTGAGTGTGTTAGTATTAAATTCAGTTTTCTGTCAGGGTGTTAATACTCCTGAGGACAGTGGGGGTGTTTTACAAATCACATTGTGTATCTGACTGTCGATCATAATGTACACAGTGTGTCAGTGAGTTTGTTAATAGTAATCTGTGTTCTCTGTCAGTGTGTTATTATTCATTGGACACTGGGAGTGTTTTACACTTCACAGGGTGTATCTGACTCTGGGTCGCGATGCACTCAGTGTGTCACTGAGTGTGTTAATATTAATCTGTGTTATCTGTCACCGTGTTAACGTTCCTGAGGACAGTGCTGGCTTTTTACACTTCACAGGGTGTACCTGAATGTTGGTCATGATGTATGCAATGTATCAGTGAGTATGTTAATATTAATCAGTGTTCTCTATCGGTGTGCTAATATTCCTGAGGATAGTGTGGGTGTTTTACACTTCACAAGGTGTCCCTGACTGTGGGTCATGATGTAAACAGTTTGTCAGAGAGTTTGAGTTTGTTAATAGTAATCAGTCTTCTCTATCAGTGTGTGTGTATTCCTGTGGACTGTCGGGGTGTTTTATACTTCACCGGGTGCATCTGACTGTGGGTCATGATGTGCACAGAGCGTCAGTGAGTGTTAATGTTAATCTGTGTTCTCTGTCACTGTGTTAATATTCATGAGGACAGTGGGCGTGTTTTGCACTTCACAGGGTGTATCTGACTGTTGGTCATGATGTGCACAGTGTGTCAGTGAGTGTGTTCATCTTAATCTATGTTTTCTGTCACTCTGTTAATATTCCTGAGGACTGTGGGGTCTTTTACACTTCACAGAGTCTATCTGACGGTGGCCATGATGGACTCAGTGTGTCAGTGAGTGTGGTAATATTAATCTGTGTTCGCAGTAAGGGTATTAATAATCCTGAGGACAGTGGGGGTGTTTTACACTTCACAGGGTGTAATTGACTGCGTGTCATAATGAACACAATGTGTCCGTGACTGTGTTAATATTAATCTGTGTTCGCTGTCACAGTGTTAATATTCCTGACGGCAGTGGGAGTGTTTACACATCACATGGTGTATCTGATTGTTGGTCATGATGTGCACAGTGCGTCAGTCAGTGTGTTAATGTGAATCTGTGTACTCTGTCACTGTGCTAATATTCCTGACGACAGAGGGGGTGTTTTGCACTTTACTGGGTGCATCTGACTGTGGATCACGATGTACGCAGTGTGTCTGTTAGCCTGTTAATTTTAATCTGTGTTCTCTGCCACAGTGTTAATATTCCCAAGGATAGAGGGGGTTTTATACACATCAGAGGATGAATCTGTCTGTGGATCATGATGTACATAGTATGTCAGTGAGTGCGTTAATATGAATCTGTGTTCTCTATCAGTGTGTAAAAATTCCTTTGGACAGTTGGGGTGTTTTACACCTCACAGTTTGTATCTGACTCTGGGTCGTGATGTACACAGTGTGTCAGTTAATGTGTTAATATTAATACGTGATCTCGATCAATTCGTTAACATTCCTGTGGACATTGGGGGTGTTTTACACTTCACAGTTTGTATCTGACTGTGGGTCGTGATATATACAGTGTGTCAGTGTGTGTGTTAATATTAATCTGTTTTCTCTGTTGGCGTGTTAATATTCCTGAGAACAGTGGGCTTGTTTTACCCTTCACAGTTTGTATCTGTCTGTGGGTCATGATGTACACAGTGTGTCGGTGAAAGTGTTAATATTAATCTGTGTTCTCCGTCAGTGTGTTATTATTCCTGACGGCAATGGGAGTGTTTACACTTCACAGGGTGTATCTGTCTGTTGGTCATGATGTACACAATGTGTCAGTGAGTGTGTTCATATTACTCTGTGTTCTCTGCCAGGGTGTTAATATTCCTGAGGAGTTGTGGGTGTTTTACAATTCACAGGGCGTATCTGACTGTGGATAATGATGTACAAAATGTGTCAGTGAGTTTGTCACTATTAATCTGTGTTCTTTGTCAGGGTGTTAATATTCCTGAGGAGTTGTGGGTGTTTTACAATTCACAGGGCGTATCTGACTGTGGATAATGATGGACAAAATGTGTCAGTGAGTTTGTCAATATTAATCTGTGTTCTCTGTAAGGGTGTTAATATTCCTGAGGAGTTGTGGGTATTTGACAATTCACAGGGCGTATCTGACTGTGGATAATGATGTACAAAATGTGTCAGTGAGTTTGTCAATATTAATCTGTGTTCTCTATCAGGGTGTTAATATTCCTGTGGACAATGGGGGTGTTTTACACTTCACAGGGTGTATCTGACTGTGGGTCATGATGTACACAGTGTGTCAGTGAGTGTGTTAATATTAATCTGTCTTCTCTGTCAGTGTGTTAATATTCCTGACGGCAGTTGGAGTGTTTACACTTCACATGGCGTATCTGACTTTTGGTCCTGATGTACACAATGTGTCAGTGATTGTGTTAATATTAAATTGTGTTCTCTATCAGTGTTTTAATATTCCTGACGGCAGTGGGAGTGCTTACAATTCACAGGGTAGATCTGACTGTTGGTCATGATGTACACATTGTGTCAGTGAGTGAGTTCATATTAATCTGTGTTCTCTGTCAGGGTGTGAATATTTCTGAGGAGCGTGGGTTTTTTTTACACTTCACAGGGCGTATCTGACTATGGATAATGATGTACACAGTGTGTCGGTGAGTGTGTTAGTATTAAATTCAGTTCTCTGTCAGGGTGTTAATACTCCTGAGGACAGTGGGGGTGTTTTACCAATCACATTGTGTATCTGACTGTCGATCATAATGTACACAGTGTGTCAGTGAGTTTGTTAATAGTAATCTGTGTTCTCTGTCAGTGTGTTATTATTCATTGGACACTGGGAGTGTTTTACACTTCACAGGGTGTATCTGACTCTGGGTCGTGATGTACTCAGTGTGTCAGTGAGTGTGTTAATATTAATCTGTGTTATCTGTCACCGTGTTAACGTTCCTGAGGACAGTGCTGGCTTTTTGTATTTCACAGGGTGTACCTGAATGTTGGTCATGATGTACACAGTGTGTCAGTGAGTGTGTTCATCTTAATCTGTGTTTTCTGTCACTCTGTTAATATTCCAGAGGACTGTGGGGTCTTTTAAACTTCACAGAGTCTGTCTGACGGTGGCCATGATGGACTCAGTGTGTCAGTGAGTGTGGTAATATTGATCTGTGTTCGCAGTAAGGGTATTAATAATCCTGAGGACAGTGAGGGTGTTTTACACTTCACAGGGTGTAACTGACTGCGTATCATAATGAACACAATGTGTCCGTGACTGTGTTAATATTAATCTGTGTTCGCTATCACAGTGTTAATATTCCTGACGGCAGTGGGAGTGTTTACACATCACATGGTGTATCTGATTGTTGGTCATGATGTGCACAGTGCGTCAGTCAGTGTGTTAATGTGAATCTGTGTACTCTGTCACTGTGCTAATATTCCTGAGGACGGAGGGGGTGTTTTGCACTTTATTGGGTGCATCTGACTGTGGATCACGATGTACGCAGTGTGTCTGTTAGCCTGTTAATTTTAATCTGTGTTCTCTGCCACAGTGTTAATATTCCCGAGGAGAGAGGGGGTTTTATACACATCAGAGGATGAATCTGTCTGTGGATCATGATGTACATAGTATGTCAGTGAGTGCGTTAATATGAATCTGTGTTCTCTATCAGTGTGTTAAAATTCCTTTGGACAGTTGGGGTGTTTTACACCTCACAGTTTGTATCTGACTCTGGGTCATGATGTACACAGTGTGTCAGTTAATGTGTTAATATTAATACGTGATCTCTATCAATTCGTTAATATTCCTGTGGACATTGGGGGTGTTTTACATTTCACAGTTTGTATCTGACTGTGGGTCGTGATATACACAGTGTGTCAGTGTGTGTGTTAATATTAATCTGTTTTCTCTGTTGGCGTGTTAATATTCCTGAGAACGGTGGGCTTGTTTTACCCTTCACAGTTTGTATCTGTCTGTGGGTCATGATATACACAGTGTGTCGGTGAATGTGTTAATATTAATCTGTGTTCTCCGTCAGTGTGTTAATATTCCTGACGGCAATGGGAGTGTTTACACTTCACAGGGTGTATCTGTCTGTTGGTCATGATGTACACAGTGTGTCAGTGAGTGTGTTCATATTACTCTGTGTTCTCTGTCAGGGTGTTAATATTCCTGAGGAGTTGTGGGTGTTTTACAATTCACAGGGCGTATCTGACTGTGGATAATGATGTACAAAATGTGTCAGTGAGTTTGTCAATATTAATCTGTGTTCTCTGTCAGGGTGTTAATATTCCTGAGGAGTTGTGGGTATTTTACAATTCACAGGGCGTATCTGACTGTGGATAATGATGTACAAAATGTGTCAGTGAGTTTGTCAATATTAATCTGTGTTCTCTATCAGGGTGTTAATATTCCTGTGGACAATGGGGGTGTTTTACACTTCACAGGGCGTATCTGACTGTGTGTCATGATGTACACAGTGTGTCAGTGAGTGTGTTAATATTAATCTGTGCTCTCTGTCATTGTGTTAATATTCCTGAGGACACCGGGGTTGTTTTGCACTTCACAGGGTGTATCTGACTGTTGGTCATGATGTGCACAGTGCGTCAGTGAGTGTGTTAATGTTAATCGGTGTTCTCTGTCATTGTGTTAATATTCCTGAGGACAGCGGGGTTGTTTTGCACTTCACAGGTTTTATCTGACTGTGGGTCATGATGTTCACAATGTGTCAGTGAGTGTATTAATATTAATCGGTGTTCTCTGTTAGCGTGTTAATATTCCTGAGGAGTGTGGGTGTTTTGCAATTCACAGGGCGTATCTGACTGTGGATAATGATGTACAAAATGTGTCGATGAGTTTGTCAATATTAATCTGTGTTCTCTGTCAGGGTGTTAATATTCCTGAGGAGTTGTGGGTGTTTTACAATTCACAGGGCGTATCTGACTGTGGATAATGATGGACAAAATGTGTCAGTGAGTTTGTCAATATTAATCTGTGTTCTCTGTCAGGGTGTTAATATTCCTGAGGAGTTGTGGGTATTTTACAATTCACAGGGCGTATCTGACTGTGGATAATGATGTACAAAATGTGTCAGTGAGTTTGTCAATATTAATCTGTGTTCTCTATCAGGGTGTTAATATTCCTGTGTACAATGGGGGTGTTTTACACTTCACAGGGTGTATCTGACTGTGGGTCATGATGTACACTGTGTGTCAGTGAGTGTGTTAATATTAATCTGTCTTCTCTGTCAGTGTGTTAATATTCCTGACGGCAGTGGGAGTGTTTACACTTCACATGGTGTATCTGACTGTTGGTCCTGATGTACACAATGTGTCAGTGATTGTGTTAATATTAAATTGTGTTCTCTGTTAGGGTGTTTATAATCCTGAGGACAGAGGGGGGGGGGGGTGTTTGCAATTCGCAGTGAGTCTCTGACTGTGGGTCATGATGTACACAGTGCGTCAGTGACTGCGTTAATATTAATCTGTGTTCACTGTCAGTGTGTTAATATTCCTGACGGCAGTCGGAGTGTTTACACTTCACAGGGTATATCTGACTGTTGGTCATGATGTACACAGTGTGTCAGAGATTGTGTTAATATTAAATTGTGTTCTCTATCAGTGTTTTAATATTCCTGGCGGCAGTGGGAGTGCTTACACTTCACAGGGTAGCTCTGACTGTTGGTCATGATGTACACATTGTGTCAGTGAGTGAGTTCATATTAATCTGTGTTCTCTGTCAGGGTGTGAATATTTCTGAGGAGCGTGGGTTTTTTTTACACTTCACAGGGCGTATCTGATTATGGATAATGATGTACACAGTGTGTCGGTGAGTGTGTTACTATTAAATTCAGTTCTCGGTCAGGGTGTTAATACTCCTGAGGACAGTGGGGGTGTTTTACAAATCACATTGTGTATCTGACTGTCGATCATAATGTACACAGTGTGTCTGTGAGTTTGTTAATAGTAATCTGTGTTCTCTGTCAGTGTGTTATTATTCATTGGCCACTAGGAGTGTTTTACACTTCACAGGGTGTATCTGACTCTGGGTCGCGATGTACTCAGTGTGTCAGTGAGTGTGTGAATATTAATCTGTGTTATCTGTCACCGTGTTAACGTTCCTGAGGACAGTGCTGGCTTTTTACACTTCACAGGGTGTACCTGAATGCTGGTCATGATGTACGCAATGTGTCAGTGAGTATGTTAATATTAATCACTGTTCTCTGTCGGTGTGCTAATATTCCTGAGGATAGTGTGGGTGTTTTACACTTCACAAGGTCTCTCTGACTGTGGGTCATGATGGAAACAGTTTGTCAGAGAGTTTGAGTTTGTTAATAGTAATCAGTCTTCTCTATCAGTGTGTGTGTATTCCTGTGGACTGTCGGGGTGTTTTATACTTCACCGGGTGCATCTGACTGTGGGTCATGATGTGCACAGAGCGTCAGTGAGTGTGTTCATCTTAATCTATGTTTTCTGTCACTCTGTTAATATTCCTGAGGACTGTGGGGTCTTTTACACTTCACAGAGTCTGTCTGACGGTGGCCATGATGGACTCAGTGTGTCAGTGAGTGTGGTAATATTAATCTGTGTTCGCAGTAAGGGTATTAATAATCCTGAGGACAGTGGGCGTGTTTTGCACTTCACAGGGTGTATCTGACTGTGGGTCATGATGTACACAGTGTGTCAGTGAGTGTGTTCATCTTAATCTATGTTTTCTGTCACTCTGTTAATATTCCTGAGGACTGTGGGGTCTTTTACACTTCACAGAGTCTGTCTGACGGTGGCCATGATGGACTCAGTGTGTCAGTGAGTGTGGTAATATTAATCTGTGTTCGCAGTAAGGGTATTAATAATCCTGAGGACAGTGGGGGTGTTTTACAATTCACAGGGTGTAATTGACTGCGTTTCATAATGAACACAATGTGTCCGTGACTGTGTTAATATTAATCTGTGTTCGCTGTCACAGTGTTAATATTCCTGACGGCAGTGGGAGTGTTTACACATCACATGGTGTATCTGATTGTTGGTCATGATGTGCACAGTGCGTCAGTCAGTGTGTTAATGTGAATCTGTGTACTCTGTCACTGTGCTAATATTCCTGACGACAGAGGGGGTGTTTTGCACTTTACTGGGTGCATCTGACTGTGGATCACGATGTACGCAGTGTGTCTGTTAGCCTGTTAATTTTAATCTGTGTTCTCTGCCACAGTGTTAATATTCCCGAGGATCGAGGGGGTTTTATACACATCAGAGGATGAATCTGTCTGTGGATCATGATGTACATAGTATGTCAGTTAGTGCGTTAATATGAATCTGTGTTCTCTATCAGTGTGTTAAAATTCCTTTTGACAGTTGGGGTGTTTTACACCTCACAGTTTGTATCTGACTCTGGGTCGTGATGTACACAGTGTGTCAGTTAATGTGTTAATATTAATACATGATCTCTATCAATTCGTTAATATTCCTGTGGACATTGGGGGTGTTTTACACTTCACAGTTTATATCTGACTGTGGGTCGTGATATACACAGTGTGTCAGTGTGTGTGTTAATATTAATCTGTTTTCTCTGTTGGCGTGTTAATATTCCTGAGAACAGTGGGCTTGTTTTACCCTTCACAGTTTGTATCTGTCTATGGGTCATGATGTACACAGTCCGTCAGTGAGTGCGTTAATATTAGTCTGTGTTCACTGTCAGTGTGTTAATATTCCTGACGGCAGTCGGAGTGTTTACACTTCACAGGGTATATCTGATTGTTGGTCATGATGTACACAGTGTGTCAGTGATTGTGTTAACATTAAATTGTGTTCTCTATCAGTGTTTTAATATTCCTGACGGCAGTGGGAGTGCTTACACGTCACAGGGTAGATCTGACTGTTGGCCATGATGTACACATTGTGTCAGTGAGTGAGTTCATATTAATCTGTGTTCTCTGTCAGGGTGTGAATATTTCTGAGGAGCGTGGGTTTTTTTTACACTTCACAGGGCGTATCTGACTATGGATAATGATGTACACAGTGTGTCGGTGAGTGTGTTAGTATTAAATTCAGTTTTCTGTCAGGGTGTTAATACTCCTGAGGACAGTGGGGGTGTTTTACCAATCACATTGTGTATCTGACTGTCGATCATAATGTGCACAGAGTGTCAGTGAGTTTGTTAATAGTAATCTGTGTTCTCTGTTCAGTGTGTTATTATTCATTGGACACTGGGAGTGTTTTACACTTCACAGCGTGTATCTGACTCTGGGTCGTGATGTACTCAGTGTGTCAGTGAGTGTGTTAATATTAATCTGTGTTATCTGTCACCGTGTTAACGTTCCTGAGGACAGTGCTGGCTTTTTGTATTTCACAGGGTGTACCTGAATGTTGGTCATGATGTACACAGTGTGTCAGTAAGTGTGTTCATTTTAATCTGTGTTTTCTGTCACTCTGTTAATATTCCTGAGGACTGTGGGGTCTTTTAAACTTCACAGAGTCTGTCTGACGGTGGCCATGATGGACTCAGTGTGTCAGTGAGTGTGGTAATATTGATTTGTGTTCGCAGTAAGGGTATTAATAATCCTGAGGACAGTGGGGGTGTTTTACACTTCACAGGGTGTAACTGACTGCGTATCATAATGAACACAATGTGTCCGTGACTGTGTTAATATTAATCTGTGTTCGCTATCACAGTGTTAATATTCCTGACGGCAGTGGGAGTGTTTACACATCACATGGTGTATCTGATTGTTGGTCATGATGTGCAGTGTGCGTCAGTCAGTGTGTTAATATTCCTGAGGACGGAGGGGTTGTTTTGCACTTCACGGTTTGTATCTACTGTGTGTTGTGATATACACAGTGTGTCAGTGAGTGTGTTAATGTTAATCTGTGTTATCTGCCACTGTGTTAATATTCCTGAGGACGGTGGGGGTGTTTTACACATCACATTGTGTATCTGTCTGTCGATCATGATGTACACAGAGTGTGTCAGTGAGTGTGTTAATATTAATCTGTGTTATCTGTCACCGTGTTAACGTTCCTGAGGACCGTGTGGGCTATTTACACTTCACACGGTGTACCTGAATGTTGGTCATGATGTACGCAATGTGTCAGTGAGTATGTTAATATTAATCAGTGTTCTCTGTCGGTGTGCTAATATTCCTGAGGATAGTGGGGGTGTTTTACACTGCACAAGGTGTATCTGACTGTTGGTCATGATGTAAACAGTGTGTCAGTGAGTTTGTTAACATTAATCAGTGTTCTCTATCAGTCTGTTTGTATTCCTGTGGACTGTAGGCGTGTTTTATACTTCACCGGCTGTATCTGACTGTTGGTCATGATGTGCACAGTGCGTCAGTGAGTGTGTTAATGTTAATCTGTGTTCTCTGTCATTGTGTTAATATTCATGAGGACAGCGGGGTTGTTTTGCACTTCACAGGGTGTATCTGACTGTTGGTCATGATGTGCACAGTGCGCCAGTGAGTGTGTTAATGTTAATCGGTGTTCTCTGTCATTGTGTTAATATTCCTGAGGACAGCGGGGTTGTTTTGCACTTCACAGGTTTTATCTGACTGTGGGTCATGATGTTCACAATGTGTCAGTGAGTGTATTAATATTAATCGGTGTTCTCTGTTAGCGTGTTAATATTCCTGAGGAGTGTGGGTGTTTTACAATTCACAGGGCGTATCTGACTGTGGATAATGATGTACAAAATGTGTCAGTGAGTTTGTCAATATTAATCTGTGTTCTCTGTCAGGGTGTTAATATTCCTGAGGAGTTGTGGGTGTTTTACAATTCACAGGGCGTATCTGAATGTGGATAATGATGTACAAAATGTGTCAGTGAATTTGTCAATATTAATCTGTGTTCTTTATCAGGGTGTTAATATTCCTGTGTTCAATGGGGGTGTTTTACACTTCACAGGGTGTATCTGACTGTGGGTCATGATGTAAACAGTGTGTCAGTGAGTGTGTTAATATTAATCTGTGTTCTCTGTCATTGTGTTAAAATTCCTGAGCACAGCGGGGTTGTTTTGCACTTCACAGGGTGTATCAGACTGTTGGTCATGATGTGCACAGTGCGTAAGTGAGTGTGTTAATGTTAATCGGTGTTCTCTGTCATTGTGTTAATATTCCTGAGGACAGCGGGGTTGTTTTGCACTTCACAGGTTTTATCTGACTGTGGGTCATGATGTTCAGAATGTGTCAGTGAGTGTATTAATATTAATCGGTGTTCTCTGTCAATGTGTTAATATTCCTGACGGCAGTGGGAGTGTTTACACTTCACATGGTGTAACTGACTGTTGGTCCTGATGTACACAATGTGTCAGTGATTGTGTTAATATTAAATTGTGTTCTCTGTCAGGGTGTTTATAATCCTGAGGACAGAGGGGGGGTTTGCAATTCGCAGTGAGTCTCTGACTGTGGGTCATGATGTACACAGTGCGTCAGTGAATGCGTTAATATTAATCTGTGTTCACTGTCAGTGTGTTAATATTCCTGACGGCAGTCGGAGTGTTTACACTTCACAGGGTATATCTGACTGTTGGTCATGATGTACACAGTGTGTCAGTGATTGTGTTAATATTTAATTGTGTTCTCTATCAGTGTTTTAATATTCCTGGCGGCAGTGGAAGTGCTTACACTTCACAGGGTAGATCTGACTGTTGGTCATGATGTACACATTGTGTCAGTGAGTGGGTTCATATTAATCTGTGTTCTCTGTCAGGGTGTGAATATTTCTGAGGAGCGTGGGTTTTTTTACACTTCACAGGGCGTATCTGACTATGGATAATGATGTACACAGTGTGTCGGTGAGTGTGTTAGTATTAAATTCAGTTCTCGGTCAGGGTGTTAATACTCCTGAGGACAGTGGGGGTGTTTTACCAATCACATTGTGTATCTGACTGTCGATCATAATGTACACAGTGTGTCAGTGAGTTTGTTAATAGTAATCTGTGTTCTCTGTCAGTGTGTTATTATTCATTGGACACTAGGAGTGTTTTACACTTCACAGGGTGTATCTGACTCTGGGTCGCGATGTACTCAGTGTGTCAGTGAGTGTGTTAGTATTAATCTGTGTTATCTGTCACCGTGTTAACGTTCCTGAGGACAGTGCTGGCTTTTTACACTTCACAGGGTGTACCTGAATGTTGGTCATGATGTACGCAATGTGTCAGTGAGTATGTTAATATTAATCACTGTTCTCTGTCGGTGTGCTAATATTCCTGAGGATAGTGTGGGTGTTTTACTCTTCACAAGGTGTCTCTGACTGTGGGTCATGATGTAAACAGTTTGTCAGAGAGTTTGAGTTTGTTAATAGTAATCAGTCTTCTCTATCAGTGTGTGTGTATTCCTGTGGACTGTCGGGGTGTTTTATACTTCACCGGGTGCATCTGACTGTGGGTCATGATGTGCACAGAGCGTCAGTGAGTGTGTTAATGTTAATCTGTGTTCTCTGTCACTGTGTTAATATTCCTGAGGACAGTGGGCGTGTTTTGCACTTCACAGGGTGTATCCGACTGTGGGTCATGACGCACACAGTGTGTCAGTGAGTGTGTTCATCTTAATCTATGTTTTCTGTCACTCTGTTAATATTCCAGAGGACTGTGGGGTCTTTTAAACTTCACAGAGTCTGTCTGACGGTGGCCATGATGGACTCAGTGTGTCAGTGAGTGTGGTAATATTAATCTGTGTTCGCAGTAAGGGTATTAATAATCCTGAGGACAGTGGGGGTGTTTTACAATTCACAGGGTGTAATTGACTGCGTGTCATAATGAACACAATGTGTCCGTGACTGTGTTAATATTAATCTGTGTTCGCTGTCACAGTGTTAATATTCCTGACGGCAGTGGGAGTGTTTACACATCACATGGTGTATCTGATTGTTGGTCATGATGTGCACAGTGCGTCAGTCAGTGTGTTAATGTGAATCTGTGTACTCTGTCACTGTGCTAATATTGCTGAGGACAGAGGGGGTGTTTTGCACTTTACTGGGTGCATCTGACTGTGGATCACGATGTACGCAGTGTGTCTGTTAGCCTGTTAATGTTAATCTGTGTTCTCTGCCACAGTGTTAATATTCCCGAGGATCGAGGGGGTTTTATACACATCAGAGGATGAATCTGTCTGTGGATCATGATGTACATAGTATGTCAGTGAGTGCGTTAATATGAATACGTGATTTCGATCAATTCGTTAATATTCCTGTGGACATTGGGGGTGTTTTACACTTCACAGTTTGTATCTGACTGTGGGTCGTGATATACACAGTGTGTCAGTGTGTGTGTTAATATGAATACGTGATTTCGATCAATTCGTTAATATTCCTGAGGACAGTGGGTGTGTTTTGCACTTCACAGGGTGTATCTGACTGTGTGTTCTGAAGTACACCGTATGTCATTTAGTGTGTTAACATTAATGTGTGATCTCTTCCACTGAGTTAACATTCTTGAGGACATGGGGGTTGTTTTGCACTTCACAGTGTTTATCTGACTGTGAATCTTGATGTGCACAGCTTGTCCCTTTCCTGGTGTGTGATTGGGACTCAGTGCCACTTCACCTTGTTTTAAAAAAGGTCAGCTTCAAACTATCGCTGTCCCAGTGGCGATTTTAAATGGCATTCCTTGTGGCTGTTTGTTGTCACCTGCTCTGCGACCATTTTAAATGACTTCTGCTGCAACGTTTGAAATGATATGTCCTGTGGTCTGTTTGATGTCACCTGCACTGGGACCATTTTCAGTGACATGCGCTGTGGCAATTATAAATTATATGCCCTGTGTTCTGTTTGAAGTCACCTGCACTGGGAGCCTTTTAAGCGACCTGCGCTGCGGCCATTTTAAATGATATGCTCTGTGGTCAGTTTGATGTCACCTCCAATGCAGCCATTTGAAGCGACATCTGCTGCAGCATTTTAAATGATATTCACTGTGGTTTGTTTGAATACACCTGCGCTGC
Source organism: Heterodontus francisci (assembly GCF_036365525.1). Taxonomy (NCBI): domain Eukaryota; kingdom Metazoa; phylum Chordata; class Chondrichthyes; order Heterodontiformes; family Heterodontidae; genus Heterodontus; species Heterodontus francisci. The sequence continues at coordinate 3,416,234 of NW_027141156.1, read as the reverse complement.
GGCCATTTTAAGTGACCTGTGCTGTGGCCATATTAAATGATATGCCCTGTGGTCACCTGCACTGTGGCCATTTTAAGCGACATTTGCTGCAGCATTTTAAATTATATGCACTGTGGTCTGTTTGATGTCACCTGCACTGTGGCCATTTAAGTGACATGTGCTGTGGCCTTTTTGAGTTGTGTACCTATCATAACCTCTGCATTACCAACTCGTTCCTTGATACTAAACCCTGTCATCAGGTTTCATGGAGGCACCCAAGATCGCGTCCTTGGCACCAGCTAGACCTCATTGTCACAAGGCAAGCTTCCTTAAGCAGTGTTCAAATGACACGCAGCTTCCACCATGCGGACTGCGACACCGACCACTCCCTGGTGTGCAGCAACGTTAGACTCAGACCAAAGAAGTTGCATCATTCCAAGCAGAAGGGCCATCCGCGCATCAACACGAGCAGAATTTCTCATACACAGATGTTACAACAAATTCTAAATTCGCTTGTTACAACCCTTCAAAACACTCCCACAGGGGATGTTGAGACCAAGTGGGCCCACATCAGAGACGCCATCTGTGAGTCAGCTTTGACTACCTACAGCAAACGTGCGATGAGAAATGCAGACTGGTTTCAATCTCATAATGAAGAGCTGGAACCAGTCATAGCCGCTAACCGCATTGCACTGCTGAACTACAAGAAAGCCCCCAGCGAGTTAACATCCGTGGCACTTAAATCAACCAGAAGTACTGCACAAAGAACAGCCAGGCGCTGCGCAAATAACTATTGGCAACACCAATGCAGTCATATTCAGCTAGCCTCAGACACTAGAAACCTCAGAGAAATGTATGATGGCATTAAGAGAGCTTTTGGGCCAACCATCAAGAAGATCGTCCCTCTCAAATCTAAATCAGGGGACGTAATCACTGACCAACGCAAACAAATGGACCGCTGAGTTGAGCACTACCTAGAACTGTACTCCAGGGAGACTGCCCTCAATGCAGCCCAGCCTCTACCAGTCATGGATGAGCTGGACAGACAGCGAACAAAATCAGAACTCAGTGATGCCATTGATTCTCTAGCCAACGGAAAAGCCCCTGAGAAGGGCAGCATTACCCCTGAAATAATCAAGAGTGCCAAGCCTGCTATACTCTCAGCACTACATGAACTGCTATGCCTGTGCTGGGACGAGGGAGCAGTACCTCAGGACATGCACGATGCCAATATCATCACCCTCTATAAAAACAAAGGTGACCGCGGTGACTGCAACAATTACCGTGGAATCTCCCTGCTCAGCACAGTGGGGAAAGTCTTTGCTCGAAGTCACTCTAAATAGGCTCCAGAAGCTGGCCGAGCGCGTCTACCCTGAGGCACAGTGTGGCTTCCGTGCAGAGAGATCGACAGTTGACATGCTGTTCTCCCTTCATCACATGCAGGTGAAATGCCGCGAACAACAGATGCCCCTCTACATTGCTTTCATTGATCTCACCAAAGCCTTTGACCTCGTCAGCAGACGTGGTCTCTTCAGACTACTAGAAAAGATCGGATGCCCATTGCGGCCATTTTACATGACATGCTGTGCGGCTGTTTGATGTCACCTACACTGCAGCCATTTTAAGCGACATGTGCAGCGGCAATTTTAAGTGACATTCTGTCTGGCTGTTTGATATCACCTGCAATGCGGCCAATTAAACGACATGTGCTGCGGCCATTTTAAATGCCATTCCATGCGGCTGTTTAATGTCACTTGCACTGCGGCCATTTAAGCAAAATGTGCTGTGGCCATTTTAAATGACATTCTGTTTGGCTGTTTGATATCACCTGCACTGCGGCCATTTTAAGTGACATACTCCCCGTTAGCCTGGGAACAGACCCCGCGCCCACTCTTCTGTCACCGGGGAAACCGACCCAGTCCCCACTGCCCGTCACCGGGAAACAGACATCGACCCCACCCCTCCATCACCCGGGAAACTGACCCCGCCTCCTCACCACCACCTCGGGAAACGGAGCCCGCCACCAACTTCCAGTCACCAGGGAATCCCACCAGGTCCCCACTGCCCGTCACCGGGGAAACAGACCCCGCCCCCACGCATACGTGACAGTGGAAACAGATTCCGCCCCCACTCCTCCATCACCAGGGAAACTGACCCCGCCCCCACCCCTCCGTCACCGGGGAAACATACCCCTCCCACTCCCCCGTCCTCGGGAAATCAGACCCCGCCCCCACATCCATCACCGGGGAATCAGAACCCGCAGGCTCGCCGCCATCACTCTAGAAATCGACCCCGCCGCCTATACCCCGTCACCAGGGGAATTGCCCCCGCCACCAATTCCCCGTCACCCTGGAAACAGACCCCATCCCCACTGCCCGTCATCGGGGAAACAGTCTCCGCCCTCACACCTCAGTTACCCTGGAAACAGACCCAGCCCCCACGCCCCATCACCCTGGAAACAGACCCGCGCCCTCCTCTGTTCATTGAATGAATTCAACAATTGCAGTAAAGGGATATTTCAGCACATTCTTCATCTGTTCTCTGAACTGAGTCTGGGTCACGGCATAAATCGCAGTGTTTGTGCAGCAACTCAGGAGCTGCAGCATGAAGCCCAATTCCTGCAGGAACTCAGGGAGAGGAACAGACCGATAACCCAAATACCACATCCGGTTATGTATCGAATGCATCATTAAGATGGCCCACAACAGGATGAAATTCCCCGAGATAACTAACAGTAAAATGATGGATTTCCTTCGACTCTCCATCTCGGGGTCTCTGGGACTCTCCCCACTGCTGTGTGCTCGGAGTCTCCTGCGTCCTCTGCTGCCCAATAAAATGTGTCTGACGGTGATAGCGTTGAGCAGCATAATCACCACAAATGGGATCGCCGGGGTTATAATGTTGTGGAGGAACTCGATTGTTCCCCAGACACGAGAATGCTGAACATCCATTGCGACAAAACAAAACCAGGGGAAGTTCTGCAGCCGATACCAATCTGTGAACATAAAATACCAGAAGATGTTCTTTAAACAGCTCAGCACAGTTACTGTTCCCACAACCACAGCCGAAGTTTTCTCACTGCAATATTTACTTTTCAGCTTCTGGCAACAAATGGCCACAAATCGATCAAAGGTGAAAGTGACGGTGAACCAGACAGAACAGTCTGTGACTATGTAAACCAGGACGGCGTGGATATTACACACGGGGATGGACTCCAGGAACTGAAACTGTTCCTCATAAACAATGGGAATGTGTCTCAATATCAGGTCAAAGATAATGACCAGTAGATCCGCCGCTGACATGGCCACCAGGTAGCGAGTGACACATTTGGAGAGACCGCACTTTCCCTGAGACAGGATCCCAATCGTCAGCAAATTAACTGTGAAGAAGGGAAATAAACAGAGAAATTATACATCAGGATGGAGAAAAGTTACCAGTTTGATTGAGGACTTATTGAGATTTATAAATGCGTTCCTGTATCCAGTGATGCATTTAAATGATTGGACCTGAATGAACAAATGGGAAGGTCTGTGATACGGTGGAAGACAGTAGAGATTAAATAATAAAAGGATGATATTGTAATTGCTAAACTGAATGTTGATTATAATCCTCCCCCGACCTCCTTTCCCCGTTTGGTTTAAAAACTGTTCCATCTCCAATCTCACTCAGTTCTGATGAAGGGTCACCGACCTGAAACATTAAACCCTGTTTCTCTCTTAACAAATCCTGCCAGACCTGCTGAGTATTTCCAGCAT